>NW_026124540.1:0-28911 GCF_025177605.1 Cucumis melo | reverse complement strand
TAGCCAGCCCTTTGTGTATACGTGACGAAGGACGAGAAAGAGTTGAAGGAGGAGATGAGCTCGACAGGTTTTTATCTTCTAAAAAGAGTATTCCAAAGATTACTATAGGATCGAACCATTTGATTTGACAGTGAAAAGACTAGTTTTCAGCGCCTTCTATGAATGAATTCCTGTCTGCTTTTTCTTCTTTCTGAAATCAGTGGATTTTCGTACTCACTATGAATTCAAGAATTGATTTGACCGGTCCGAAGGACTCCTTTTAGTGGAGTTTTCCATATTAGCTTTCCCCTTCCTTATTTGTTTGAAAAAAGGAATGAGATCTTTCTACCCCTAATATGAAAGACCTGCCTTTTCACTCTGGTAATTCAAGGATATTCATACTAAGGGCTTTGCCCAGTCGTAGATACCTAACTTGATGCCAAAGCTGAACTCCTCTATCTTGGAAAAAGGAGTGTACCAAAAGAGTACTCTGGAACCTTGAGGATCTCAGAAAGGGTGATCGTGGGATCCATTTCGATCTTAGATCTCCACTTGAGATAGGCGTGCATCCAGGCATAGGGTGTACTCATAGAGATCCCTAATTTCCTCGTCTGGATTCTGACCACGGGAGGTATGCGGCAAGACTTTGATGTGCTCTGCCTGATCTAAGCAAGGATGGAGGGACATAACCCCAAAGTCCTAAGGATAGAGCCAAGACGGGGTGGACTGCACGAGGCGAAGGCTAGCATCACGATCAGTCTCTTTGCTCTACGGCCATGCCGAAAGCCTAACTCGAGACGCGGACTGAAAGCCAAGGCCTCTGCGGTCCGCAGCCGAGTCGAAAGAGGCATGGGGTGCTTAACTCTCATATGATAGACCACCCCATGGGCGAAAGATCCCACTCTTATGCAGTCTAACCGGAATCCTTTCGCAAACTCGTCCGGTAGTTTCCATATTTTCCTGGCGAGATGCCGACGCCTAACTCTGACTTTTCTAGTAGGCGTCCTTAACCGCCTCAATGAACAAAGGGTGGAAAAGATGAGAAATCACCGAGCACAGCTACAGAAAGTCAACTTCTTCCCAGGATAGACCTCTGATGCTGCTGCCCATTAAGTGATGAGATAGGGTAGATATAGGCGAGACCGATCCATAAAATCCCACTCCGCGGTTCAAAGAATATTGACGGCCAGGAGGAATAATGAGGCTGTCCAGTAATAAAAGCAAGAGGCTTCTGCTTTTTGACGAACCTCTTTTATCTTGGAAGCCAAGGCAATACTGAGGGAAGATGGCCGTCTCCATCATGAGAAGTCAATGAGGCCACCTACCTATGCGCTTTTCAAGTCAATGGAATAGATTCATCCTTTCTATGGGCCAGCTGATCGAAGGTACGTACCATCGGATGAGCTTCAGAACGCTAGCCAACCATTGGTGTACCGAGTAACCTCTGTCTAATTCCCAATGGCGAAGACCCTCCTCTTGGCTACAAGCGCAAGATAGTCTCCCGGGAGTGGGCCTCAATCTAAGATCGATATTAGCAAACTGCCACTGATAGATGGTCTCATTATTTGAGTGGAAGATGTACCGTGTGTATTTTGCCCCTTGGGAGCACCGATGTCCGTACGCTTTAATGCACAGTAGAATGAATGAAAATGATGTCGGACAAGAAAGAAGGCAAAGAAAGATTCTTGGCATAGAGAGTTTGATCACCGCTCTGTGCCATGAGCTTCGCACACCACGGCGGAGTTGGGATAGACTTCCATCTTGGGGACAAAGTCAATTCCTTGTTCCAGAGTGAGGATGCCCCACGTAGCGGTACATACCGCTCTATCAAGCGTGCGAATCATTGCTTTTCACCAAAGAATGAGACACAAAAGGCACGGATTCTTTCTTAGATAGAGGGTCGGACGAGACTGTCGAAGGTGTCCTTGCTCACAGCGTAAGCTGACTGAAAACCGAGAACAAAGACAGAGGGATCACGGCCGGATCCTTCACTCTAATCCCTTTCCGATTCAAAGAATGAGAGTCTTCCTGACTTGGTAGTGGAGACAAATAGGGATGGAAAAATGGAGTAGTAGAGTCACCGACGTAATAAGTAGGGTTCTGCACTGCTTGAAATAGAAAGCGAGAAAGAGGTAGCCCGACTGGAGAGCCAATCGCCTACACTCCTTCCAGAACAAATGCGTGGCTATACACCATGACCATCAGTCAGTGAGAAATCTTCGATGAGTTCTGGGAGGCTTTCTACTTCTGCCAGGAGACTCAGGCTTGTCTCATAGGAGCAAATTCAAAGAATCTTGCCATGGTGCTCAGTTCTTCCTATAAAAAGATAGTGGTCTCCACTCCCCTTTCTGATCACATCTTCTGTCACCAAGGTTGTATCTGAGAGGATGGACACAGGCGGACCACACAGCTTATCTCTTTCATGCACTGGCCCCAGAAGTCGCTTAGTTTCATGCCTCCTAGGTTGAAGAAGCATATTGCGCTCTGGCCCACGAGATACGCAGGAAAGAAGAAAGAGAATCAGAGGTTAGATTAGACTCTTTCGTAGCTAACTCAATCTTGAATGATGGGGAAAGTCTGACTTATCTCTTTCATCAGTGGCTGCCGTTGCGGAAGCTATCTTTCAATCCGTCCTCGTCCCAGTACTAATTAAACTACCACGGACCGGGATCCCTTCTTCTTTCTGTAGCAGAAGTAGTTTCCGCCCTTTGTTCATTGAGTGAGGCCGTTCTGCCGGTGGCAGTGGAGGTTGAAGTTCTTCTTCTTCTTGCTTTTGCAGTTGAGTATGCGTCATGGAAGATGAGAGATCTCTTTGCCAAGGCAAATATCAAGGCTTTGAACTCAATTCACTGGGATAATGCTCCTTTCTTTTAGTCGATTTTCATTCCACGTAACTTAATAGAAGGATGAGTAGGACCCCCACGGGGCCCCTCCAGCTAGAAGTTCTCGAAAGAAATCAGAAGAGAGTGATTTATTCAAGATATATTTCTCTTCTCACTATGAAAGAAAGAGAAGGAGAGGATAAAGGAATGAGTCAGATGAGGCCTTTCATTCTCCCCGTTGGTCAAAGTCAGAGGACTCAGTCTTTTTCTCTTTCCCCTTGACTCAGAGTAGGGTGAAATTCAACTACCACGGACACGGTGCTTGGGCTAGGAGTTAGTCCTGTGTGAGGAGAGACTTTTTGGGACTAGAAAAAGCTATAGATAAGGCGAGGAGTGAATTACCTTTTAGATGAAAGAGCGGAAAGAGAAAGAAAAGAACTTCTGACTTCCACAACGCCTACTTCTGAAAGAAGAACTGCGACTGAGGCAATAAGAAGCCAAGAAAGATTGAGAACCGTCCGAAGGACTATTGATCCATATTCGGACTGGTCCTCTCGCTCTTGTCTTGTTCTACCATATCTACCCGAGACCAAGAACTTGTGCATCATCTCGTAAAAGAAAAGGGTTTTCGGAATTGAAATCCGCCTAGGGGAAGAAGAATGTCTGAGGCAAAGGCTGGAGCGAGGTCTACATGCCATGGGGCCTACTAGCCGAATCCGTGGAAAGCTTATCTTATGATGCAGCTTATCCAGTTCTCATCTTAAGAAGCTTATGCAGAAGATGATTATCCTTATTCAGTGGCTATCTTCCTCTCTCACATGAACCACCTCACTGGCAACCTTCTCTGAGATTATTCTCAATCTCCGAATTGATTGAAGTCGAAGCCTAAGCCTTCCTCGTGGCCTGCTCCACGACCAAGAGAAAGAAGGCGAACTTTGACCCCTCTGAAAAAGCACCTACTCTCAATCTTCTTTTGAAATAATAAGGAATCTGAAACCTTCTTTTTGATGAGCCTTCTTCATTGATAAGGATCTTTTCACCTTTCTAGTCGGACTTTGAAAATCAGATTTTATAGGAGCCTCGATCATTCTTTGAGCGTCCAGATCCCCGTCCTCCGGCGCGAAGGGAAGGGCATGAAATTCAGAGAGAAAGAAAGGAGTGCAAGGTGCAAAGAATATTGCGACCTTTCTTTTTCTTCGGATGAGAATCAGTCCTTCAATAGTCCTTTTCTACCTTGAAATCAGTGAGGAGATTTAGTTAGTACGTCTTTCAAAGGGGTTCTCAATCCAGTAGAGGTAGAGGCTAGAGGCCGAGGAAAGCGAGACAGATTCCTAAGCCTTCTCCTTTCCGGTCCTCGTGCGCATGGTCCTTATCTTAGCCGGTCACGTCCATAGTTGGTTTTGGTGATACCTCGTTGTGGGTTACCGCTCGGGTTCTTATATCAGACATGCGAGAAGAAAGGACTGAAAAGAGTATAGAAAAAAGGATGGATGCTCTCAATCAAATAATGGATCCATCTTCAGTCTAAATGACCTTGAAGGCCCCACGGTTTTTTATTCAATCTTAATCATAGGGAGACCTCTTCGGGATAGGAATGAAGGGGATTCTTATCTCCTCTCTCTACTTTAGCTGCGGGAAGGATCCCTTTCAGCTCTTGAGAGGTCTTGTATGCTCTTCCCCTATCTCTCTTTCCCCAGGAAAATAACCTACGGGAACTCATCCAGCCTCCGTCTGCAATAAGAAAGGGGTCAAAAATCGACCAAGAGGCTTTCTTCCTCTTCCAAAATAGAATGAGTTCATAGAGATAAGAACCAGACTTCAGACTCTCCCTTTATTATCATTATCAAATATCTTGAGAAAGTGAATCTAAAGATGCTTTAGTTGCCCTTCTTCATTGACTTTCATTCGATCTTTCATGAGACCAGTTGTGCCCGAGAAGCTTGAGCTTGAAAGCGTCAATATTCTTTGAACCTTTCTCTTTCTTTCAGAATCCACAAAGTCCGCATCCCTAGTGGAAGCCAATCGTCCGTCCGCAGTTTCTCTTGCCGTTGAAGTTTCAGTTTCCGGATAAGTTTCATAAGGATATTATCCTAAATTCTCATAAGTAAGGTGAGAAGAATTCTCGAATAATATTGAAGAAGGTTCAAAACAAAAATCAGGATGCCTTGGCCTCAAGGGCGAACTAAGATAGTCTTCGAAGAAGCTTGGGCAAAGGAGGACTACTCGAAAGGAGAGAGCGAGACAGAGTTTCAGCTGCCGACTGGTCTTCTCTTCTTCCTTATTAGTTGATCGGGGCGACGAGACTCCCACTACGCGGGCGAGGCCGGAGCGAAAGAGATCTTTATTCAGTTTTAGTTAGAAGCTTGATTCCGTCCTCAGGCATGAGAATTTCCATGTTCACCTCCCTCTCAAGGCTCAAAGATCATTGATAAGGAAAAGGTTCGTAAAGAGGCTATCAGTCTATTTCCCACGTAGCGGTATTCCGCCTGTGAAACCTTCAAAGATCTACCCCGGTTTTCTCAGTAAGTAGCAAACTCTTTCGGCCGTTGAAGTTGCAGTTCTTCTTTCAGTGAGTACAGTACTATTAGACTAAGAGTATTCTGACTCGTTATGAGGGTATACCGAAGAAAGGTCACAAGCTCGGAAGCTAGGGCATGAGAATCGGAATAAGCAGCGGACCTCCGCCCGACCCAACGAAAGAAGGGAAAAGGGATCGACTCCTCTCCCTCTAGGTCGAGCCTATATGATATCCTCAAGACTAACTGAGACAGCGGCAGCCACTGCCTCTTGTTCTTCCCTTTATTCTGCTCCCATAATCATGAAATTCCTTTTCCTTGAAGTAGGTTTTTACACGGCTACTACTGATTATAAGGACGTCTTTGTCAACTCCTTATTTATTATATATCAGACCTTTCTTTCTCTTGCTTCTTTGAACCTTCTTCATTGATTGACAAGAAATCGATCAGTCCTTCAAGGTGACCAGAAAAAGCAGAGGACTGATTCTCAAATTCCTCCGGACTATTCAACCTATTTCCCCGTCCTCCGGACAGGTCGAGTCAATATTGAATATTACCAACTCCCTTCCAAGTGAGTGAGGTAAGCCCTTCTTCTCAACGTAGATCGGTGAATTTTGCCTATCCTATTAGCTATTAGCTCCTAGCTCTCTTCTTCTAACTAGGTAGCTAGGCATTTCTTCCTATCCGACTAGTAGGAATGAGAAGAACAAGAACTACTAGCTACCCAGCTCTTGGCTTGGTAATGCACTCGGGCATAGATCCATTTTCGTACTAATACAAATGCGCACTATCAGGAGCATCTTCCTGCGAGTCTGCCTAGCTATTAGGAAGTAGGGTCCTAGAAAGCCGGATATACCCATCTTAGTAAGGAGGCTAAGTACCTATGATTCACTATTTCCCTCGGGGTTCTGTCTTCTTAAGTAGCTTTCCAGTAGGGTTGGCCTAGGGATCCGGTTTTTGGATGGGAATAAGCGGCCTAGCGCGTAGTGGGCCTTATAGCTTAAGGGGACACAATACCCACTCGATTGGACAAAACAAAAGAAGACCTGGGTTGACATCCACGAGGCAATGAAAGTAAACAAGAGGGTTGACCACTCGGGGTAGACTTGCTTCCTCAGTGACTCAGAAATGCACCACCTCTTAGCTCCGCTTGGATGCGCTGACCCTTCTCTTACAATACTGGGATTGATTTGCTCTTGCATTCCATAATGGGCGAAGAACCTCTTCGGGGGATAGCAGCAATCTGCAGGTTCGAGAGACCTGTGGAAGAGGAAGAGAAGCACGACTCTCTTATACATAAAGCTAGAACAGACCTGCACCCTAGGAAATAATATGCTCGACCAATCCATAAAATCAGAGGGCGGACTGACTCAAAGAAAGGAAAGAGAAGTATGAAAAGATAGAAAGAGATTCCTCGACAAAGAAGGAAAGAAGGAGTCTCAAGCGGATCCAAAAATGGAAAGAAGTATACTGACTAACTACACTAGTGAAGCAGTCTGAAAGTGAAATGACTTCCAACCGGGGAAGGGTTGACTATGCTAAAGCAGAGGGTTAGAACCATCCGTCTTTGACTACCAATGGGGAATTAGTCGGATTCGGCAGAGACTTTTGAGACCCGATCTTATAGTGGCATTCTCTTCTCCAGGCCTTTCCCCTCTCCCACTGATAGGTAAATTCCTGTCTGGAAAGCACCCACGTAGCGGTAAGCGAGCGAGTTCGACTTCTAGGAGTTAGAGTCCCTAAGGCTAAGAAGCAAGTTAAGGCAATGCTGGAGTAAGTAAGCCATTGGGAGTTGCCATAGGTTGTGGGTTGTGGTTGTATTCCTAAGCAGGAAGAGTTTGCGAGCCAGTTCCAGTTGGAGTTGCTTTACTTGGTAGAGTGAGGCATTCCCATTCTTCGGCTGCTTTATTTGCGTAAATGAAGGAAGGGAATAATAGAAAGGGACGCCTTTGAAGCAAGGAAAAAAGGAAGGAAGTGGCAAAGGGTCTTTTTCGTCTTTATGATGTATAGAATTGACTTAGGATTCGATCCGAACCTACTAAAACCCTTGCAAGAGGTCTCGGATTTCTTGAGTAGGCGGGTGGACCTGAAGGCCGTTTAGGGCTTGAAAGCCGGACTTTCCATAGGGGGCCTGGCCTTGCCGCAAGATAGGCCATAGGAGCAAATGAGCGACCTATTTTTGAGTTAAGCCAGGAGTTCTCGAATGAAAACATCAATCATCTTTGGCCCGGAAGCTTTCTTTCTCGTGGTGGCTTCCCGTGTAGGGAGAAAAGTTGTCCATATTAATGGCTCCTGTATATTCTTGCTATCTCGAGTTGACCTACAAGATAAAGGCTATAAAATGGAAAACGGAGACCTTCGAATCTCTAATGTACCCGCATCTTTCATCGGTTTTTTTTTCTGAGACTCATCAAAACTCGAGACGTGCTTAGGCTAGCAAGTTGAACCGGATCATCGGATGCACACCCGCACTTCGTCTGCCTCGTCAAGGGAACCCGGACACTTCCCTTGCACAGTCTCCGGTGGAGACGGGGAAATTAGAGTGGGGGCAAAAGTCTCGTAATCTTTTTAGTATCCAGATGGCCGCTGGCTACAGAAGCTCCCATGTGGTTTAGAATGAGTATCCACATAGCCAGGACTAGGGGGACTGAATTCTACAGGGAATAGTCCGAGAACAAAGTGCGGGCGAAGGAGGCTGAATTCATATTCCTTGCCTTGTCATGAGCAAGAATCAACTGACCTTGCTATCTACGAGACAAGATAGCTGGGTTGGGTGGGATGTGAAGAAATGGAAATAGCATGCATTCCCCTTGCCCGCGTACTAAGAGGTTCCATTCCCCGTATCCCATCCCTAGCCCCTGAGATATTGATATTAGGAGTTGGGTCCTTGAGAAGGACCAATCAGAGGCAGGCGCAAAGAATATATAGAGTGTGAGGGGCAAAGAATGATCGAAGAGGTAAGAAAGTCTAAGGAAGAGGAAGTATAAGGGGGCGAAGCCCTACAGAAGAGGCAGGAAAGCAACTGAAAGTGTGAGGGGCGAAGCCCTACAGAAGAGGCAGGTGCAAAGAATATTGCGCAAGTCTGTCTTAGGGAAAGGTATACATTCTGTCTTAGGTGAGAGGAAGGAAAGAAAGAATCAGTGTGAGGTGAGGGGCAAAGAATGATCGAAGAGGTAAGTCAGTATAAGGAAGTCAGTCAGTACAATCAGTCTAAGGGGAAGAAGTAGAGTACAAGAGGTCAGTCAGTATAAGGGGCAAAGAATGATCGAAGTACAAGAAGAAAATCTAAGGGGCGAAGCCAGCGTAAGCAAAAGTATGAAGGCGAAGCCAGCGAAATCAGAAGTCAGCCGGATAGCTATCCCTGAAAGATGGAAAAGGCGGACCTATGGCCGGACCTATTAGCGAGAAAAAGGACTCAAGGCAGGTTCAAAGAATATTTCATTGAATATGTTTAGGCTCATCAAAGTGCTCAAAAGGTAGAAAGAAAAGGGAAGAAAGAAATCTTCTGTCTATCCGTCTAGGCGTAAAGCAATCCGTGTAGGCGTAAGCCACTCCTTCGCAATATTCTTTGCGCCTTTCTTTCTCCTACGCGGAATCTATATATTCTTTGCACCTTTCTTTTATGAGCCTAACTACGGGGATCTAGACCCAGCCGGAGGCTGATTATTCCACTTCAATCCGCGGTCTTAAGACGACTTCTATAGCTCAAAGAATGATCGAAATCATAACTTTTTTAGTGGTCCGGAGGACCTTTTTCACCCAAACTATGAATTCCACTATTTTCATATTGAGAGAGTTTGATTTTAGCAGTTTACGAAGTGAAGTTAAGGAGTGCAAGGGGAAAAGGGGATAGGGGTATAAGGGTAGTCTCTGATCCTTCAGGCTACCTCCGTGTCAAAGGCGAGCTCTACTCTACGGGCTGAACCATTTGCAAGCAAAGATGTCTTTAACAAAAGAATAGGTTCGATCTGGTGGCGGCGGAGATCTAGGCCCGATTGAACTTCTTCCCCCCCTCCACCTGATTTACCGCGTAGTGGGATTTAGTAGGAGAAGGTAGGAAGGAAGTAGGGTATTCAATCCTAAAGCGCTCACGAGCTCCCCCTAGAAAGAGGATCTAGGCTGCTCTGCCCATATTCCTACATTCTGATCATCATGCTTGTGCCAGCTGAATTACCTTTTTGATCTCGGACGGGGAATGAGCTTGAGGAGTTAGGCTGAGCATACGAGGTTTCGGATTAGGATCCAGAGGAAGTAGAAAGAGAAAAATCAGTGGCTGCAGCGGGAGGAAGGAAGGGAAAAGAAGGGAGGAACCCCACCCGTGGAATCCGTCGTACTCCCAGGAGCTCTTTCGGTTTCAGTAGCAGTTCTTCTTGTGGATGAAAGATCAGGGGATGTCCAAGGATCCTTCCTTTCAAGGGGCAGAGAGTAGGGCAATAAGAAAAAGCCTAGGGAGAGATTTCGGGTTTAGAGAAATGCAGCAACAAGTTTGAAGCGTCCGAAGGACTGATTTCTTTATCCCATACTCTCTTCTTCTTCTCTATTGCTTTCTACTCTGCCAGACCTTTACCGGCATCTTCGGGCACCTATATTTGACGGTCCGCTATTGAAGAGCACTTTGGGGCCTTCGAAAGACTAAAAGAGAAGAAGAAGAAAGATAGAAAAAGCTGAAACTACCGAGAAATTTCTTCTCTGACTTACGTAATTTCGAAATAGAGAATATGAGTTCGGAAATGAGTGAAATCGCATCATTCTTCCTTCTTTTCTCGTTAATGAATTGAGAATGAAAGAGAGTAAGAGAAAGCCTGAACAAACTAGCACAACCTGAAAGGAGTGAAGGAAAGAGACAGAGGAAGAGGGCTAGGCCCATTACAGTGACTGAGGAAAGATAACTGATAAGAATTCCTGCTACCGAAAAAAGATCAGGATGAAAGAAGAAGTCATCAGTCTTCCTGTACTTCATCCTCTTTCTCTTAATTAAGTAAGGTATCCTCGCACCTTCCACTTATTCTCCTCGTTCATGACTAAAACCAATTACTTTAGAATTCAAACTTTCTACTGAAAACCGAGAATTCTAATCTTTTATATTATCTTGTCTGGGTCCTCCGGACGGGTGTAGATAGTTCATGGAAAGTCTAACCTTCTTAACCATCGGTTGAGACTCTGCCAGACCCAGGGCTTGCCCTGGCTTTTCGAAAGAGATCAAGATCAGAAGAAGAAAGATAGACTGATTTTCTGATTCTTTTTCTCAATTTTCTTTGACCGCGGAGCGAGATTAAGAGGAACTTCTTCTTAGCCTTAGACTGATATCTTCATCGATCTGATACAGAGGAAGACGGAGCGAAAGCCTATCGAGCGAGGGAGCGCAAGTGGGCCCTTGGATTTTCTGCATTCTCACTAATAAAGGGGATTCCATTTCTTCAGAAGACTAGTCGGAAAGATCAAGGGTTCTTTCTATCTTCATGCATAGGAATGAAAAGAATGAGAATGATCGGATTTCTCTCTTCATGAGTTCATTCTTTTCTCCGCTCATCCTGGTCCTGCCTAGCTTAATTAAAGAAGAAAAGCAACTGCAACCTTTCCAGCGGACCCAACTAAAGGAGATGAGCTCCGTCCCACTCCCCACCAGGTCGTACCCTTCCTTCTTTCGAATGAATCCCACTCCGCGGTATACTGGGCCCCCAATTTCAGTGAAAGAGTTTTCTTGAACCCATTTGCACACTAAATCATCCGGTGGCATGAAAGTCTTTCAACTCTACGAGTTCTTAGCCTACCGGTGACCGGCTTCTCGGGGCACTACTGGAAAGGGCTACGGAGGATAATCTTTCTTTTCATTCCCTCCGAATCCTGAAAGTCGAAGTCTAAGAAAGGAGATGGGTGGATGGAGTGGGAATACCGATCGATCTATAATGCAAGCAAGAGCAAAAAAAAAGCCAGGGCAGCATCCTGAACGGGGACCTATGCGCTTAAAGAACTTCCTTTTCTGATCAACCTATTCCTCTTCCCTCACTCAATCCAACTAAAGAGATCTTCCCTAGCCTTCTTTCTCTTCCGAAAGACTAAGGACTGCCGAAGCCATGTTCACATTTGGGGCTCGTAAAGGGATTGACCAATCAACTAATTCTCCGGAAATGGTGGCCGGACCCTACCCCTCCGTGGGGTAGTCTTGACCCTTGTTTATCCTCTTCTCGAGGACAGGAGTTCTTCTCAAATTCTTTGATCCTTGACTTTCGTTTTCACCTCGTAGAATGAAATCAATGAAAGGCTTCGTCTAGCTAAACGAGGAGAGCGGGCTCCAACCGCTAAACCTGAAAGAAGAAAAGCGAATCTACTGAATTAGCGGGTACCCCCTTCCCTTTCCAACCTCTCCTCTGCCGCACCCTTCAGGTCTCGCTTAGTCTTCCTCTTCCTTCTCGCTCCTCTTGCTTTCGGTATTTCGGTATCTGGATCGGTGGGAGAGCACAACCTTCTTATCATCTTTGGCGTAGACAAGAGAGAATGAGTCAACCTCTTATTCAAGGGAGACTGAAGAAAGAGACCTCCGCTGAGAACCTCTCCTTCCAATTTGCACTCCGGTCCGTGGTAGTTTCATTCTTATCAATTCCATCGATCCAGGTCTCCTCATCCTATAGAATAGATAGGGAGAGAGAGAGAAAGAAGACCTGTGCTCTACTTTCTTTTCCCCATCCCGCCTCTGATTTTTCTTTGAATCCGAATTCAATGGCTTTCCCGATTCCGGGAAGGAATCTTTGAACCGCTCCGTGGGATCAATGCTTTTTCTATATTAGTCAAAATGCACAAAACCCACTCGGCTATAGGCGAGCGTAAATCATCTCAAATCCAACTAAATCATATGAGTTCGCTCTCAGTCCTGGTCGGATTAGTGAAAAGACCATTTTCAGAAGGGTATGGTATGAAATTGAGTTGAGGCTCAAAGAATATTGAGTTCGTCGACTGAAGGAAGGCTGAATCTAATTGAGAAGGGACGGAGTGGGAAGAGCCGTCCAAAAACAAAGGCGCAAAGAATTTGCGAAAAACCTCTCCTTGGACTTGTTAATTCCATACTTCTGCTTCCAAATTAGTAGGAAGAGTTGGTATGAAATAGACTAGGAAAGAGCTATTCAGAGAGAAATCGACCATAGAGATCTCGGAACTGAGTTCACCAGTCTTGGGGCTGGGTTTCAGGAAGTTTGAGGCATTAATGAAACTACCACGGACCGTAGCTCCTGAATCTGCCCTTGAAACTGAATCAGCTTTCCCGGAGCGTAGCTACTTAATCAGCTCTTGAAACTTCATGGAGCGTAGCTCCTGAATCTGCTTTCCTTGAAACTGAATCTCTACTTTCCCGGAGCGTAGCGACTGAATCCGCTTGGGACTGAATCTGCTTGGGTTAGGAGCGTAGCCCAGTAGTAGTTCCCCTTCCTTCTTGAGTAGTTCCCCTTCCTTCTTGCTTACCTCGGAAACCGAGACTGATCTCCACTGAGAATGAAAATCGGTCTCTGCCTTCTCCGAAGATCTACACATATCATACTAAGGATTGATCTGATGCTGCTTAATAGTACTTATCAATCCTTTCCCTCTTCGCTCTACGGATTCCTCTTTCTCTTTGACTTAGTCTAGCAAATCAATTCCTCAACCGATCATTGTGATAGCTTCCAATCCGGTCGGGATAGTCAATCCCTGTCTTCTTCTTAGTTCAGTTACCTCTGCCTCCCCCACTCTCCAACAAAGCAGGAACCCATCCTTTCCTCCAACAAAGCAGGAACCTACACTCGTATCCTTCTGAGAATGAGAACAGTTATTCATACAATTACCTCAAGACTCATAATCCTACTCTCGCGGCTTCTCAAATTCTTTGACCCTGCCCCGATCGAGACTGATTATGAAATGGGGCACAAGGGTCGATCTGACGCTTTAGGCTAGTCCCATTCTCTTACTCACTCAATCAGGGTTAGCTGCTGTAGACCTAGGGTTAGCTGGCCTTGTCGAGTGGCTTCTCCCCTATCCTTATGGGTCTCTTCCTCTTTCTTCCACTAAATCCGGTCTGGTCTGGCTGACAAGACCTATTTCTTCTTCGTAAATACCAGGAAGAGGATCAATGAAATATGATTGATGCCTCCTAATCATCTCAAAATGGAGGATTTGATGGCCAGTCAAATCAAAAAGATGAACTCAGGGATGGGACATCTTTCTATCTTAATCAATCCCTTTAATTAAGCCTATTTTGGGCAATAGAGATAGCTGCAAAAGCAGAAACTTCCCTTGAAACCGCAAGAAGGGCAACTGCCACTTCAACGGCTACTTCAACAACTGAGACTGATGCCGATACGGTCTCATGAAACCTCTAATTCCCTGTCTTCCTACAACCTATCCTCGTTCAGAAAGGGATGAAATCGTATGATCGGTCTCGCGTCTTTCCCGTTGAGATCTCTTGGGGAGCTAACCTGTCTGCCTCTTCGCGTGCGGGTCGAGCGCCTCGTCTCGAGTTTAGTTTCTTTCTCCGGCCTCTTTTGTCTAGTTTGTCCCAGATTCTACGGATTTGTCTTATTCATCCAGTCATCCTACCTACTCCTTCAGAAATTCTACTAGATAATAATGTCTTTGCAAGAAGGAAAGCCGTCAGTCAACGAACTCCTTCCCCTTTCTTATTCAACTGGGGGCTCACAGGGGTTTGATCTCATATCTAGTTCAGGCAGGGCAGTTCGATGAGATCTGATTTGATATTCTATTCGTCTCTGGGGGTGGTGGAGGTGGCCTCCTTTCTGATCTTGCACCGTAGGCTTTCTTTCTTCTTTTCTTGGCGGCTATATGCCTTTCTTTGTGGCCTATGCATCCTTTTTTCACGCCCTCTTCAATCTATCCTCGTCCTGGTCGAGCTATCACTACTGCTGGAGAGAACATTTCGTAGATCGGCTACTAGAGAGCAACTACTAGAAAGAGATTCTCCAATAGTGATCCTATATCCCGAAATGGGGAATGTTCTCAGAATGCTAATCTCCTTCTTTATCGCTCATCTGCTTGCTTCCTAAACTCTTTCTAGGGTCGGTATAGAGAGAGAAGCTACCCTTCCTAAGTAGGGAAGAGAGAAGAGGTTCGGGTGGGTCGGCTCTATGACCAGCTCTTTCGGTTGAGGAGATAGGAAAGACCCCCACGTAGCGGGAGAGGATGCAGGCAGGAAAAGTCGCTTTTGACTTCGATCAGTAGGTAGGCTTTCCTTGTTCATTGATCTGATAACTGTTCTCATTAGCAAATTCTGAACTCTTATCTTCAAGAAAGAAATCCCTAGGCTTTTTTCTTAGAGGTCCTTAGATATCAGTTCCATTAACAAGTCCTTCGGACGGGCAAAGAAGCTTCAAACTGTTCTCAGCGAAAGGTCCCACCCGGGCCAGGCAGCTCGAACCAAGACAGATCGGATCGGGGAAGCTAGGGTGAAAGAGTCTCCCTCCGAGGCTCTTGCTAGGGGAAAGCCAAGACCAGAGGCTAAAGAAATTTCCTACTCTTTGAACCGGTACGTGGTAGTTTAATTGCTCTTCTTGCTTAGTTTAGTTATGCCTTATTCATTCCTTATTCATGCATTGGCGCGAGGCTGATTTCTCTTCATCCTGTTCCCGTAAGACCCGAAAGATGATGATTCGGAGTTAGAGTAAGAAGAAAAAGGAGAATAGGCTCGATGCTGGGTAGGTTTAGGATGCGACCGAGTACCCTTATTCGTTATGCTCCTTGACCGAAGTTTCTCTCTTTCCTGATTTTCTAGAAAAATGAATAGGTTTCCGAATAGGAAGAAGTACGTACTTGAAGTTCTAATAAGCCTCATCTCTTCTAAGGGAACTAAATAATAGGTTTAGGGGCTGCTATCCCTAGGTCGGGGAATCGGGCAAGGTCACATCTTCAGACTGAGTCTGCTCTCTCCCTTTCATCAGAGTCTGGTTGGGATCAGGTCGGAGCTCTATTCTCAGTCTCGGAATCGGTTAGGGTCGGACAAGCATTCCCGAGTCGAGTACGGAACTGAAATAGGTCGGAGGTCGGTTAAGTGCTCTTTCTTAGTATATTCTCTCTTTCATAGGATTTGGAAGCCAGACCAGACCGACCGGCTAGGTTCTTTCGTCGGATTAGGAGTCTTCCTTCCCGGGGACATGGGTCTTCCCACTACGCCTTTTCTCTCTTTCATCAGTCTTCTCAGAAGCTAGACCGACCGGCCGAGTTGGAGCAGCCGAGACCGAGTCTGAGGAAGAGTCCTACCTTCCATTATCATAAAGAGGAATGAGAAAGAATTCTCTCTTTCCGTCAGTCTGTCTCCATGGGACTCTGATAGGGTAGGGAATGAGTTCTAATTCTCTAAGTTCAGTTAGCTTTCTTACTCAGAAGGTAGAATACGACCGTAAAGCCGCTATCCTGGTTCGGGGCTAAGCTGTGCTTTACCGAGAAAGAGCTGCTGAGTTGGAGTTTGACAGGTAACTGAAATCGGACGAAAGGGAAGAGAAGGCTCCGTAAGGCGCGAAGCGAAACGACTGTGAAGGAGTGCATTATGTTTATATGGATTTCTTTCGTTGCACTCCTGAATTCTAATATAAAGAAGGAGCGAAGTCAAAAGTAGTTTCAGATATAGGAGAGGAGCGAAGGTACTCTACGTTGAAAATATAGGAGAGGAGCGAAGGTACTCGACTGAGGTTAGGAAGGAGAGGAGCCCGACGATTATTATGTATTATGAAATTCTTTATATGGATTTCTTTCGTTGCACTCCTTCAATAATTCAGTCGTTTCGCCTCAAATTCTTTGACCCTCTCCTCTCCTTATCAGTCGAGTTTCTTCGAACCTTATTATTTGGAGAGCTATTTCATAATGCACTCCTTCAATAATGAAGTCGTTTCGCTTTCTTTATTCATCTTTGACCCTCTCCTCTCCTTACAGTCGAGTTTCTTCGAACCTTATTATTTGGAGAGCTATTTCTGAAAATAAAGGGCTCCTTCAATAATGAAGTCGTTTCGCCTCAAATTCTTTGACCCTCTCCTATATCTGAAACTACGAGCACCTAGCTAGGAGCAAAGAATTTGCGAAAAACCACTCAAAAAAGTCCGAAGGAGGGACGTAGGACCAGACCACTCAAACCCGCTCCGTAGTGGGCATTGACTGCCGATGCGTATGATTGGTAGAGCTTTCCTTGATCCTCTTGGTGGGGAGTCCCTAGCCTCTGTCCTTGTCCCATAACTAATACTGATTGATGAATCCCTTATTTCATCCTACTCCTCGTTCATTCATTCTACGAGAGAAAAGAAATAGCAAAGCGGATGAAGCATGAAACCACTGAATCAAGAGCAAGCCCTTGAAACCCCAACTTCCACAACTGGCCTAAACCAGAGGGAGAACTGCCTTGTGAGGGTAGAGGAGAGGATTGAATTTCAGTATTGGGTAAAAGAGCTGAGCTCCGAAAGAAGGTCAGAGAGCTCGCCCCGATTGTCTTGTGAGATGGGTTCTTTTGACATCAAATAAAGAAAGCAAATGACATCAAATAAAGAAAGCAAAAACGGTAAGTAGGTTTTAGTAGGTTCGTCTTCTCTGGCTTCTTGCTGTTAGTAGAAAGCGATGGTGAACAAGCTGAAAGAGGGACTTTCCATTCACTTCTGAACTTGAGAAAAGTCTTTATTCACTGACTTTCTTTATTCACTTCAATGAACAAGGTCTCGACTGAAAGGAGAGAAACCCATTATCTGAATATGGGATTCTTTCTGGAGCGGGAATCTTTCTTCAATTCTTTGTTCTCATCATCCCATTTTGACCGGCGTAGAAGGAGACCTCTCATGGCTGATTATTCGACGAAGTCGGATTCCTTTCTTATTGCAGACTTTTGAGTCCTCCGTCTGACCTTTCTTCCACAGGTTGAATCACCTTCACTGAAAATGAGATATCTGGAATCATGTGAAAGGTAGATAAAGAGAAGTTAGCATTTGAAGATGAAATTCGGAAAGATCAATCATCCTCACCTTCTCCTCTTAGCACTCCTTTACAGTCCAAATTGACTATCATTTTTTTCTTCTTTCTCTCGCACTCCTATTCTTTGAGTTCCATTCTGAGTTGCACTCCTTCAAATTTCAAGGATAAGGACCCACAAATTCTTTGCGCCTCGCCTTTCAGTCGAGCCTCTCCTATATCTGAAACTACGAGTACCTTCGCACCTTTCAGTCGCAAATTCTTTGCTCCTACTCCGCCTTGCGCTCCATCTTTGACTTAGTGGATCAAAGAGGCTCAAAGGATTTGAGTCGCTTCGATCATTCCACTAAAAGACTAGTCACCTGGACCTTTGAAATTCAAGCAGTGAGGACTAGCTTAATTAGTTTCCATATTCACAAATCTACCATATTCACGAACCTTGTCTTCTTCTTTCACCTTCCTCTTCTGAAACCTCTTTAGATAAAAAAGATCTTTTTCTTCCGTCTGCTCTTATTTCATCTGAAACTCTAAGATCAAGCCCTTGTTCATTGAGTTGTCTTTCTTCTTTGTATCTTCCTTTCTAGTTTTTTCTAGGCTTTCTTTTCTTCCTTTTATCTTCCTTTAAGCCCAAAAAGTAGGTTCATATGGACGACTTGACTCTCGTATAGGTCGGATGTTTCCGTGAACAGTAAGCAGCGGATCTCCCCTGATTTTGGGAAAGCTGGTGGCCGCGTGTGAATTCTTTCAAGGCAAGGGGCCTGATCGACATTCTTGTTTACTCTGATCCGGTCGAGGTGGTTTTCCTTTACCAGCGCGTAGGTGGTCTCAGTTCCTATGACCGAGTCTTTCTGGCCCCTGTGAACATCTTTTTTTCATGTATTAAAGAGGGCCTCTCTAACCGGTGAAAAGTGGTGGGTGTCCACTAACGGCCATTCCTGGCTCGGCTCCGATAATGCAATTCCGGGAGGAGTCGGTAGTTGGGCACTGGATCCCTTCGGACCTGGAGAACGTGGGACGCTGGGTCGGGGTTTGGTGAACCGGTCGCTCTTCTCCTTGACAGTTGAGTTGCTTTGCTCCTGTAAAGAGAGAATGAAAGATCGAATTCAGAGATCATGAAAGATCAAGTCTTTTTTTCTCTTTCTCTTTCTTTCTCTACAACTCTCATCTCAAAAGGGTCGAGTTCCTTCGCTCTGCGACTCGTCTTTCAGTATCGGGCCCCTTTTTCGTTGCCTAGGTTACACCTTCGGAATACCCCATCAGGGAATTTCGCTCTACTTCCCTCAATCTTCACTTTACGCCACGCCGACTCCCCTTTCGTCATAAGGCGTGGAATTAGACCAAGGGGAATCTCCATAGGAACTAGTCCGATTTCGCACGTAGGAGATCGAGACACCAGGGCTATGGACAAAGATGTAGATCGATCGCCCTATCTCGACAACTACATAGAGGGTCTGACCTTGTATATATATACTTGGATTTCCCTACTTTCATCCTATATATTAGCCGACCTTCCGTTTGAGTTCCATGAATGAGTCCGACCGCCCCGTGGGAATATGGCCGGATTCAAGGACGGACCCATTTGATCCACTAAGGAAAAGATGGAACTCAAACTTCCGCCTCAATGGATCTGGATAGCTTTCTTTGCTTTCCTTTTGGACGGAGGCATCTCAAATTCTTTGAGCCTTGATTGAACCTTCTTTCTTGCTCTGGGAGTCCTACAGATAGGCTTGGAATTTCTTCCATTTTACTAAATCATTTCTTTCTCAGAAAGGAGATTTTGAGATATCGGTAGTTGTCCGGTCGTACCCAAACAGTAAGATTCCAGAGGAAAATGCACCTAAGATCAAATATTTCGAGCCGGCTTCCGTGGAAAATTCTGACTTTCTTTTTGATGCTGCCATCACATAAAAACATAAACTTTGAGGCTCAATAGCTAAATACATGGAAATTGAATCATGAGCCGAGATCATAAAGAGCATACTGCGAGTAGGAAGTGGAATTAATACAATGAATTCAAAAGCATCAAACCTCTCTTTAAAGAAAGAATCGAAACACATCGAAATGGTACCAGCCGTACTTAATAATAGAAGTATTTGGCAGAAATATGTCAAATTGTCCCTCCTCAAAAAATGATTCCAGAATAAATGGGCAATAGTTAGGAGAGGTGCGCCAGCGGCGAGCAGAAGCAAGGTTATTAGATACCGCCTCAATGAACAAGGCTCCGTAAGGAGTTGACGGCCAGAACCACACGTGCAAGTTTCCCTGCATGTGGCTCGTCCGTGATAACTTCTTCGGATTTGCGTGAACTAGCGGACCGATCTGGGGATGCTCCCTCCAGCATGAGCGAACCTTTTCGGAACTGGTTAGGAATGGGGGCCACGAGACCAGCCCGAATCCAGCCAGGTTCTATTTCTCATGTCCCCTTCCCAACAATTCTACCTTGTCTTGGGGCCTCTTTGGCTTGTAGAGAGAAAGCCCGCCTCCGCTCCGAAAAAAGTCTGTCTCTTCCCTTTGTTCAAAGAGGAGGTGCGTCCACAGAAGAGGAAAGAGCAATGCATCTTGCTCAGCAGGCGTAGCTTGGAGTGGGAGTGCTAATTAAACTACCACGGACCTAGGCTTGAACTTTCTGGGAGTCTGAATGGAAGGCAAACCGGCCTATTAAGCGCAGCTAAGCGACTAATTAAGCTAGCACGGACCGGAGAAAGCCAGGTGCCGGAGGTCAGCTCTATTCGGCCCGGAGCATTGATTCCCCATAACGAAGAGGCTAGCTCGAGATCTCAATTGCCTATCCTGTGCTCGAGAAGGTCCCCCAGTTCCTCGGCAGCACCTCGAGGTTCATTTTGATGTCTTAGATGAGACTCGGGATATTCCTCACTCCATGGCATGGCACCTTTCGCTCATCCATTCCGCCCGTCCAGACGCTGAGCCCTTTTTTCATTATCATCTACCGCCCTTTCTTTCCTCCCGGCTATTCACGCATGAAGATCGTCGTATGTATGCTCGACTTCGGTTGCCGGTGCTATAGGTAGGAGTACATTATGGCAGGATCAGTCACCCGGGCAAACCAACCCTCCTCCGATCAGAATTGTGCTATGCCCCCCCGATCCCTATAGAGCGAAAGAGCTGCCTGGTGATCCCTAGGTTGCAGCACGTCCGGTCGTGAACTCCTCCGCTGCCGCCGTTTCTAGGACCGACCGACGCCTCACCTGCACAGGTACCTACGTAGTGTAGTGTCGGTCGCACATTCAACATAGCGTTCGGACTCATGTGCCTTCCAGAACCAGGGGTCTTCGAGCCTGCTGCGTACGATTAGCCAGCCTTGCGGCGGCAAAAGGATTAGACGTCCCCCCCATGCTACGGTTCCCTGCGGCCCGAACCCGGTCCCGCATTAGGTTAGGGAGTTGGGCGATAATAGCTCCTCCGCATCCCAAAGCGCGCTGCCCTCCTAGGCGCGCAACACTAAGTAATCCAAGCCAACCCACATTACTGACTAACGGTGGATAAGAATCTTTCTTAGAGGTACTAAATACAACTCCATGAATGAGCAAAATGAAAGTAGCATTAATTAGAAAGATCTCTGGGGAAACCGCTAAAAAAAGATTGAACATGTGGGATGGATGTGGGAGGATCCGAACGAATTCTGCTTTCATTTCCCCCGTATAGAGCACTGAGTTACTTACGTTACGGTCTTCAACAGGCAGGCTGCACTGACGACCAAGCAACAAAACTAGAACAAAAAAGAATACAATAAACTAACGAGTCTGATTTTTGATTGTAGTTTTGATTGTTGTTTGAGTGGATTGGGGCGGAGAGGGCGGCTAGGAGAGGAGGGATCGCTAGACCAGCAGCCAGACCAAGAATGAATGTGTAATGATTGTGATTCCACACCAAGAAAAAGAAAGAATTGAATGTCGAAAGGGGATCCTAAACGAAAAAGGAGTCCATGACCCCGCGTATAAGGAGAGGTCGAATTCCAAACAAAGCTTTCCCCTGAACCTCTACAACTCGGTAAAGCTGCTTCTAACCTTGAAACTAATAAGGAAACCCCTATACATGAATTTCAGGCGGATGAAAGGATAGGCTTGATTTAGTAGGTTTAGAAGTTGAAGTTCTCAAACTAGAGAAAGTTGGAAAGTTTCAGTTCCATAAAGGGAAAGCCTATCCAACAACTCAATTCCATAAATCAGTCCAAGGAAAGAGAAGTCCTAGTTCAGTTTGAGTTCCATCTTTTAGTGGTCCGAAGTGGAATATGGATTTCTGTTTTTTAGCCTTTATTCATTGATTCAGAATAAACAAGGGTCCGTCCGAAGGTTCAGGGAAGAACTCGACTCCCACGGGGCGGTTCTTTTCAAGTCGACTGATAAGGAGTCAATGAACAAGGAATTTCATAAAGAAAGCGAAAGGACTGAATTATCATATTTTCAGGAGCCCTTTATTTTCAGAAATAGCTCTCCAAATAATAAGGTTCGAAGAAAGTCGACTGATAAGGAGAGGAGAGGGTCAAAGATGAATAAAGAAAGCGAAGTCCTTATCCCTTATTTTGAGCCCTTAGATTAGAAATAACTCGACTCAAAAAGATAGGGTGCGAAGGTACTCGTAGTTTGAAATAGAGCGAAGGTACTCGTAGAAAAAAATATAGGTTCAGAGCGAAGCCACTCGACTGAGGTTAGGAAGGAGAGGAGCGGTTAGGGGCAAAGAATTTGCGAAGGATCAAAGCTCATTGAATAAAGAGAAAGCGAAAGTCCTTATCCTTAAAAGGCTCAAAGAATTTGAGAATGATACTAGACGATCATTGAATAAAGAGAACCTTTGTTTTTGGTTCTACGTAGCTTAATTAGTCCGGAGTTGCAAAAGAGAATCTTTCTTCTCTCTCTTTCGCAAATTCTTTGCGCCTTCTTTTCTTAGTCGAGCTGCTTCGCACCTTTCCAGTCGCTTCGCTCCGCGCCTTGAAGGTGAATATGGATTTCTGACTCCTTCTACGCCTTCGGACCAAAAAAACCTAGGATTTTGTGCATTTTGATGCTTGATGGGAGACAAGATAAGGATGCCTTGGTGAAGGTTCCTTCTACTAGGCTTTTTCTTAGCCTTCAAACCTAAAATAACTACGAATTGAATTTTGATGTATCTCTTCTTATGGGACTTCTCCTAAAGAGTCTGATTCCAAATAGTAGGTTCTGCCTTCGTCTTCTCTCTCCTTTCTTCTTCTGATAAGAAGATATATATAAGTAGTCAAGTCAACTCCCTCTCAACTCCTACTCCGCCTTGTTCATTGATCTTCTCATGAAACTGGAAGTCTGATTCTAGGTCCGTGGTAGTTTCAAGTCAAGACGGTAAAGCAGCTTTCTATGATAACCTCTCCGCCAAGTACCAGTCGAGCATATTCTAACCTTCTTTCTGGGTCTTGGTCAGGAAGATGCAGATAAAAGGCCAATAGCCTGATCTTCTACGGCATAAGCTTGAAAGAAGAGAGCTATCAATCATAAGATATTTGGCTTTGAAGTTCAGATCTCTCTTCCGAAAGCAAAATCATGAAATAAATGACGAACCCCATTATACAGATGATAGGACAGGGCTAAGGCAGTAATCTCGACGGATATTAGGATGAGCTTTGCTGAATAAAAGAAGAATCCGTAGAAATGTTCATAGGTGAAGCAAATCAAACCCATTTTCAGACAAAGAAGATAAAAAAACAAAACGAGAGTTGCTAGGAAAGCCCCGGAGATTCTATGGGAAATTGGAAACGTCGAAGTCAGCTGTGCCTTATAAATAGGAAGATGAGGAGATAACGGGCGAAGGATATTCATGCTATTAGCTGATCTTTCTCTTCTCTCGCTCCTCTAAATCTAAAGAAAGAATCAGATATTCAGAACTGCTCAAGATCATTGAGGCGCAAAGAATTTGCGAGGGGTTTCTCAAGCTAATCAGAGAGATGAGAATGAAGAGATCATTCAACTGCTTGCACTCCAAGATAGATATTATGCGTCTTCTCTTATCCAAATAGTAGGTTCTTCTGACTGAACTTTCTGATTCTGAATTTGAGTCTTGTCTTCTTTCTCAAATTCTTTGAGCCTAGCCTCTATTATCTGATTCTTGACTTGTTCTTTCGTTGCTTCGCACCTATCCTTCGACTGAAAGGAGTAAGCAGCTCGCTGCTCTAACGGGTGGGTTTGAGAGCCAGGGGTTACGCAAGTCCTTCTTCTAAAAAAAGAAGAGAAAGAAGAAGTCAATGAACAGGGCTTACCCTGCCTCTCAGCTACTTCTATGCTCTTCTTTGAAATAGATAGGATGGAAGCACTATCAGTCCCTTTCTTTCTGCGCGTCCATTTGAGGTCTCACTCAAGAAATGGTGTCAGTTGTTCAGGCGGATCGCTCTTTCATGAATGACGTTATTAGCAAATTGAAGGAGAAAGAATGGGATTTGAACCGGTCCGTGCTAGCTTAATTTCCCATGAGATGTTTTCATCCTCTATCGATAGTCGGACTGATTTATGGAACATAGACCAAATAAATAGTAGGTTAACACTCCCAACTGACGGTTATTACATAGCGAGACCTGTCTCATTGATAAGGGCTAAGTCAAAGATGGAACTAGGAGAGGCGCGAAGCGACCTTTGATCCACTAAGTCAAAGATGGAACTAAAAAAGAAGAAAGCCCTAGAGAAAAGAAAGCATGAACAAGGTAAAGGGTGAAGATATGATCGCCCTTCACTAAAGGAAAGAACTCTCATTACGAAAGCCTTACCTGCAATTTCTTCTTTTTTTCTCTCTTTTCATGACTCAGTTTAGGGCTCTCCCCGAAAGGTATGAGAAAGAGTCAGCGAGAGCATTTCATCCACTTCTTCCAGAAATGCGAGACTGAGAAGTTGACTATACACCCTGAATACATAGGTTCGGCAGAGGTCCGAGGCTTCAAGGCTGTATCGGCAAAGAAGATCTTCTTCTTTCCAGTCCCAGTTTAGGATGCGGAAGTGGCAGTTTCTTGCTGCAGACCTCTTTACAAAGGTAATTCAGAAATAGTCTCCGGCTAGGTGCCCAGGCAGAGTGAGTTCCATTCTCAGCTAGGGAGACAGAATATCTAAGGAAGAGCTCTTTTCATTGCTTCAACCCGTGATCTCTTTCCGAAGATCAGCCTGGAGTTGGGGGGATTCCATCCATTAGTACGAGAAAAGCAGAAGAAAAAAGAGGTCAGAGGCACTCGCTCGACCGCCCCAGGGCACGGCACATGGGGAACCCATTTTGAGGTCTTTTCTTGCAGGCCCAATTTGCACTTACCCTAACTCAGTCGGGATTTGACGTTCATGGGTGTCTACGGCAGCTCGGGTGGGAAGCTTCGAGACCACTGACAGGCTTGTTCCCTGCGTGCTTCGAGGCTAGGGTTTCTTCTCTTATCTCATTATGTCAGTGAAAACCTTCCACCCATCATGGGTAGATTGAATGATGACGCGTGAAAAGTAGATTCTTGGGATTGAACCTAATTATCGGATATCCTCCAAAACCCATCCCAGGGCTCAACCAGGGCTCAACCGGGGATTTCCCTTTCGATCTGACTGAAGAATTGGCTTTGCATATTCACTCCTTCACCCTTTTCACTAAGCCCACGGATAATATGGATATAAATCAGTCCTTCGGACTAATTAAGCTAGTCCTCACTGCTTGAATTTAGTCGAGGCGCAAAGAATTTGCGATAAAGGCGCGAAGTGGAAGCGACTGAATTTCAGGCCTAATTAAGCTACGTAGGACGAGTCAGAAATCCATATTCATCTTCAAGGTGCGAAGCAGAATCAAGCGTAGAAGGACAGGCGGAAAGAATTTGTGGAATGAAAGCGAAAGTCCTTATCCTTCAAATTCAATGAAAAGGAGTGGAACTCAGTCAATGGAATATGAACCTCCGGACGAGTCAGAAATCCATATTCATCTGTTAAGGCTCAAAGAATGAGAAAATTCTTTTCGAATTCCACACTCAAAGGTTGGAGAAGCGACTTCACAGGTGCGAAGGAGCGAAAGCGGCTCGACTGAGGTTAGGAAGGAGAGGAGCGAAGGTACTCGTAGTTTCAAATATAGGAGAGGAGCGAAGGTACTCGACTGAGGTTAGGAAGGAGAGGAGCGAAGGTACTCGACTGAGGTTAGGAAGGAGAGGAGCGAAGGTACTCGACTGAGGTTAGGAAGGAGAGGAGCGAAGGTACTCGACTGAGGTTAGGAAGGAGAGGAGCGAAGGTACTCGACTGAGGTTAGGAAGGAGAGGAGCGAAGGTACTCGACTGAGGTTAGGAAGGAGAGGAGCGAAGGTACTCGACTGAGGTTAGGAAGGAGAGGAAGCCCCGACGATTAATAGAAGAATTTGCGAAAAACCACTAAAATAGCGAGACTGAAAGGTGCGAAGGAGCGAAAGCGGCTCGACTTACAGGAGAGGCTCGACTGAAAGGAGTCCAAGATTCAAGCTTCATCAATGAACAAAGGCTCAAAGAAAAGTTCATATGTCCTTATCAATGAGACTGATCGATGAAGAAGGCTCAAAGAATGATCGAGGTTCGTATTATCCGTCTCGGAAGAGGAATCAGTCCTCGTTGAGGACTATCACAATTTTCTCTTGAGTCAGCTAGGCAAGATCATGAATCAGACTTCGTCTTCGTATTCGATCTTGAGTCAGAGTGATGAAAGGTGAGTTCTTTTCAGGCGCGTAGGGTCTTGAGTAGGGTCTCTTTATTGAGAGGGACTAGCCTCCAGAAAGAGAAGAGAAATGAGGAATCGTTGTAGTGAACGGAGAAATCCATTATAAGCAGAGAAGTTTTCCATTATTCAAAAGGGAATGAGATCTTGAATGAGTCACTTCAATAAGTGCTCTTTCTCTTTCATAAGTACTATTCTCATCTGGAATTGCATGAATAGTCTAACTCTTTCTCTTTCATAAGTTCGTATGATCAGAATAAAGGGAAGATCCAGAGTCAGTGGCCTAACCTCAATCGTCAGTAGAAAAGACTTTCATAAGTCCCAGTCTGAGTCAGACTTTTTACGTGGAGTTAGTTATCGGATTGACCTTCTTTCTTGTCCGATTTACCGATAGACAGTTGGGGTAATTGACCGAGACTGTAAAGGGTCCGGCCTAGATCATTGAATGAGTTGACTCGGTGCTCATAACGACCAATGTAGAATATGTAGGAATTCAGGCAGTCGACCGGAAAGGAGGTTCAGAAAGAAGCCCGCGGTGATAGAAGGAAGGAGGCCCCACAGAAAGATCAATTCAGAAGGCGCAAAGAATTTGCGAACAAGGGCCTTTATCAAAACTGATCTTTATCTTCTGTTTTCAACTTCTTTCTTGAGCAGTTGTGAATTGAACCTACTAAAACCACCTAAAATAAGTACGAAAGTGAAAGATAGGCTTGATGAGAAATAGTAGGTGATAGGATATTGGAAGGAAAGCCTACCAAGAAAAGGAAACTATGGGAAGAAAGAAACTATCGGAAATTAAGCTACGTAGGACCAGAACTATCCACTGAAAGTAGAAAAAGTCAATGGAAGTCCGCTCCGCTTCTTTGCTCCGGACGGTAGCTTTCCGATTATTTTGAGGTTCTAGGATCACAAAGGGAAAGATGATAATCATGTATAAAGACTTTGAAAGTCTATTTTATCTGGGAGAGCGGAGCATCTTAATATCGGATTATTCAATAATCTTGAGCACTTTCGCGGCCTCCGGCTTCTTATTCTTATCAGTCGCTCTTACCGCTACGTGGGGGCCTCCGCCTTCTTATCTTTATCAGGCTGGATGAAATTTTCCTTTAGTAGGCTTTCATCGAGCCTTTGTTTTTGCAAGTTTGAAAGAAAAAAACCGGTACGTGCTAGTTTAATTGGCGTGGAAGCAAATCATGAAAGTCGAACTTCTTATTCAACTTCTCCAGCAAGGGAGACTGCCACCCACCCACTGATCTTTCATCTAATTATCTTTCTTCTCTCAGTCTAGGCCTCTATATACAGACAGTCTATATACATCCCACCCTGAAACCTATCCTTTTTCTTCTTTCAAGAGATCTTCTCACTCTCCTCTTCTTTCTTCTTCAATTCCGTAATAACTACTGAATATTATCTCACTGAAAATGAGTGATAGCTTGACTCCCAACTTCCACTTCTTCCTCTTCCTAAACGGAGAATGAAAGATAACCTTGTCAGTCTGGAAGGAAGGGATTGATCTTCTTCTTCCCTTTGTGGAGTTATTGACAGAAACTTCTCCCTCTTTCTTCTTATTGAGTTCATTCTTAAGGCTTGACGATATATTCAGATTCGCTCCCCGCTTCTTGACTCATTCTCTTCGTCTATCCTTTTGCAAATAGTGAAATATATTGATCGATGAGAGAAGGGTGATCCGATCTCTTATCCTAGAAAACCTCTTCTTCGCTACGCATCTTTATTCCCCGCGGTCCGTGCTAGTTTAATTAGACGAGATAGATAGGATACCCCGGCACAGGAGACTTCGATCCATCCTGATTTGCGGAGTAATGCTATTCATTCCATAAAGACTAAAGAGGCTAATTGTCAAATGCCCCCACTTTCATTACATCGATGTGGGTGAATGAGATAAAAAGAAGACGAAGATGAACTCATTAGCTCAAATTCATCAAATTCAAGGTTTTGACATAGGTAGGGAAGATGGAAAAAAAGATCTCTTTTCAGTCATTTTGAACTTTTGGCTATAGCTGGCAGCTGGAAAAATCAAGCTAGAAGAAAGAGTCCTTCGGACCAGTCAAAAAAGATCTTTTATCCTTATTTAATCAAAGTCTAAGAGTTGAGCATGATAGTCCTTCGGATTACATATTAACCTGCGTAGGAGGACGGATAAAAAAGATCAACTCCTTACTCCGCCTCCCACCCGCGTAGTGGGGACTCCCTATTTAGTGGTAAAGGGTAGAGGAAGAAGAAGATTCAAGCCTTTTCCGCTTTTTGGGTACCGATCCTTAGAATTGAGTTAGAATTCTTCCTTTTTCGGAAATCTCGTCAATCTGGTGCTTGCCCGCCGAAAGGGAGAATGAATCTTTGATAAGAGACTCTTAAGCCGATCTTTTATCGGGCGGACTCTCTTCTTAGTTCGCGCGCTAGTCTCTTCTCTCTCCTTAAAAGAAAGGGATCCCCTATCGCTTTAGCTCAAGTAGCTTCGTCAACTCCTTACTCCGCCTCTCCCGGTACGTGCTAGTTTAATGAAAAGGTTTCGCTGATCACTCTTTGAAGCTTCTTTGCCCGTCCGAAGGACTTGTTAATGGAACTGATATCTAAGAAATACGGGGAAAGAGAAAATGGAAAAGAGGGTTCCCGCGGATCCAACTCAAGATCTTCCTTCCCGGCCTTCTACCCGATTTATTCTCATTCCGATCATGAATGATAAGATTCTGATTCTTTTCATCTTTGACTCAAAAACCTACTTTATATAGATAGCTTGAGGCTTCGAATTCTCTTCCCTTTCGTACTCCCCGGTGGGTGGCTCTCTCCTGATCATTGAGGTTCATCGGAAATTCTTCTTTCTTCTATTTTATACTCGGAAGACGAAAGAGAACTTATTTAGTGTGCCACACGAGAGAGCTGCAAGACTGACTCGACTCGGGAAAGCAATTCCCCCCCTATCCGGAGAGCTTAAAAGAGATGGATGCTATAAAGATCTCATTCGAACTCTAAGTCTTCCCTTTATTTTCC
>NW_026124539.1:2500-5000 GCF_025177605.1 Cucumis melo | reverse complement strand
TGAGTGGCAGATGATCCTTGTTGCCATGATCCACCGAGATTCAGCTCGACACTACCCACACACAACTCATTTATTTCTTCCAATTGCCATGGAGGTTATATCTTATGTAAAAGGACGAAAAACATAAGTGTTAGTGAGGGTTTGGCCTTTGACTAGAAAACAAGTTGACGCAAATCATCTTTGAATGCCCAAGTATAAGATAGGAAGCTCGTGTGCAAGTCAAGGCCCAAGGCCGAGGCCTTGGAGTACAAAGCACGGCCATGGGCGCGCGCGCCGTGCGTCAGTGGGCGTCTGTGGGTCGCCCGCTGCATGCCCGTGCGTCTGCGGGGGGCGTGCGCGCAGGGTGCCGCGCGCGCCATGCGTCTGCGGGCGTGGGGCGCGCGCCGCAAGCCCATGCGACTGCAGTGGGGCGTGCGCGTAGGGTGCCGCGCACGCGATGCTTGTGCGAGCGTGGGGATCCGTCTAAGGGGCGTGCGTGCTTGGCTTGTAAGTGGCAGATGAGCCTTGTTGCCAAGATCCACCGAGATTCATCTCGACCCTACCCACACACAACTCATTTATTTCTTCCAATTGCCATGGAGGTCATATCTTATGTAAAAGGACGAAAAACATAAGTGTTAGTGAGGGGTTGGCTTTGGACTAGAAAAAAAGTTGAAGCAAATCATCTTTGAATGCCCAAGAATAAGATAGTGTGCTCGTGTGCAAGTCAAGGACCAAGGCCGAGGCCTTCGAGTACAAAGCACGGCCATGGGCGCGCGCGCCGTGCGTTAGTGGGTTTGTGTGAGTCGCGCGCTGCATGCCCGTGCGTCTGCGGGGGGCGTGCGCGCAGGGGGCCGCGCGCGCCATGCGTCTACGGGCGTGTGTGGGGCGTGCGCCGCAAGCCCAGGCGACTGCAGTGGGGCGTGTGTGGGGCGCGCGCCGCATGCCCATGGCCGAGGCTTGCACACGAACGCCTAGGGTGCCCACCATGCGCCATGCCCTTCGGGCGTGTGTGGGGCGTGCGCGCAGAGTGCTAAGCGCGGCATGCGTCTGCGGGTGTGTGTCCGCGCGCCGCATGCCCAGGCGTCTACGTGGGACGTGCGCGCAAGCCGCGCGCAGCATGCGTCTGCGTTGGGCGTGACCACCCACGTCTAGAATTCATGGAAAAAACTCTATGGAGGTTGTTGGAACAAACCCGTGCCCCCACCGTGCATGCCCACATGCCCACCGAGCATGCAGCATGCGCGCCCCCATGCGCACGAATGCGGCACGGCCATGGGCGCGCGCGCCGCATGGCCATGCGTCTGCGTGGGGCGTGCGCGCAGGGTGCCGCGCGCGCAGGGTGCCGCAATGCCCACTCAACACACAAATGTGATGTCAAACCTATGTTCTAGTGCTTGGATTGTTATGAAATTTTTTCTGGGATCTAAAAAATGTAAACAAAGGATGTCCTCCAAAAATTAGTATTTTTGGAAACGTTTTACTATTTTTAAATTATTTTTAATTTTTTAACAATAAAAATTCATAAAATATTATTGGTTGGTTCAAAAATTATGAAACTTGTTTTCCACACTCATTTGAATGTCTAAAACATAATACAATCAAGTCCCGGTCATAATAATAACACAATCAAGATTTATGGCATGGTGTGACATTTCGGCTTTTTCATATGCAAGCCTGCCAGACCCAAAAAAGCCAGAATGTACTATATAGGGGGGGCGACCTGCCTGCATGGGCGGGGCGCGGGGGTACCCCTATGCCGCGGCGCCGACCCTTCAAGCACATTGCGCCCATCATGGGCACATATGCTTGGGGGGTCGGCGCCGGCGGAGTGCCACCTCCGGCCGCCGGCGGCGAGTGAGAGTGGGTGTCGAGTTGATGCTCGGATGGGCTTGCGCGGACAATGCTTGCACCTCGGTGTGGGCGTGCACTCCAAGCGGGCTTGTTCGTGAGGAGACGAGATAACTTGCGATTGCTTTGTGCTTGGTGGACGAAGGGTTCGGCCGGAGTGCCACATCCGACCGTCGGGCAAGGAGTGAGAGCGGGATGGGCGTGCTTGGACAATGCTTGCACCTCGGTGTGGGCGTGCACTCCAAGTGTGCTTGTCTTGGCGATTGTTTCGTGCTTGGCGGAGGGGTTTGGCCATAACGATGGGCTTGTCCGTCGGGCAGGGAGTGAGAGCGGGTGTCGAGTTGACGCTCGGATGGGCTTGCGCGGACAATGCTTGCACCTCGGTGTGGGCGTGCACTCCAAGCGGGCTTGTTCGTGAAGATATGAGATGTCTTGCGATTGCTTTGTGCTCGGTGGACGGGTTTTATCGGAGTGCCACGTCCGACCGTTGGGCGGGGAGTGAGAGCGGGTGTCGAGTTGATGCTCGGATGGGCTTGCGCGGACAATGCTTGCACCTCGGTGTCGGCGTGCACTCCAAGCGGGTTTGTTCATGAAGATACGAGATGTCTTGCGATTGCTTCTTGCTTGGTGGAAGGGTTTGGTTAAAATCGATGGAATGCCGGGCCCCTAC
>NW_026124538.1:0-28780 GCF_025177605.1 Cucumis melo | reverse complement strand
ATGGCTTGAAGAGTCAAATGTTTTGGCAATTCCTGAGGGGGGGATGAATCAAGATAATTTTGAATCAGTGTTCTCGATTTTTTTTTCATCTTTTGCTGTAATAATATCTCGGGAGTTTGCACCGATAACTTGGTATATTCCACTATAGAACCATTAACTAAAATATGTCTATGATTAACTAATTGTCGGGCTTGAGGAATAGTCGAAGCCATACCCAATCGAAAAAGGATGTTATCCAAACGCATTTCAAGTAATTGTAGTAAAACTTGACCCGTTGATCCTTTGGCTTTTCCGGCGATACGAACGTATTTAAGTAATTGTCGTTCTGTAAGACCATAATGAAAACGCAATTTTTGTTTTTCTTCTAAACGAATACGATATTGAGATTTTTTACCGGAACGCGATTGGTTTTTAAGATCGTTTCCGGTTTTGGGCCTTTTACTAGTTAGTCCCGGTAAAGCCCCCAGACGGCGTATTTTTTTTGAAACGAGGCCCTCTGTAACGCGACATAAAGACTCCTTATTTTATTTTATTTAAATTTCATAAACATTTTATTTTATTTAAATTTCATAAACTTAAATGAAAACTAAATGATAAATATTATAAATGAAGTGAAATCCAGTAAAGTATTGTACTACAAAACAAAGAATAATTAGATAACTTGGATCAATATCCGGATCCTATTGTATATGTAAATGATATAAAAAAGTAAGAGTTCCTTTCTTGATTTGTTCTACAGAAATAGAACCCCTCCTTTAGTCATAAAGGTAAGTAAGTTCCTACGACATCATAGATCGGTGACCTTTGAAAAAGGGTAAGAAGTCGTTTCTTTATTTATTTGATTTATCAATTATGTCAAAAATAAAATCAATAGAGAAAAGCCGGCTATCGGAATCGAACCGATGACCATCGCATTACAAATGCGATGCTCTAACCTCTGAGCTAAGCGGGCTCACATAACAGAAATGTTACATGCATAGTAATTTACTAAATTACTGGGATCTTAGCTATTCCTAATTAATATGAATATAGAATCTAATTTCATTTCAAATAAATATTCAATATTGGAATTGTTCTATTATAGAACATAATAATTAATATAACGATTAATAGAATATAGCGATAGAAAATTTTTGATCTATTTATCAAATGGATGTGTATCAATAATTAATGTGTTAATCTTAATTGCATTTAATGCAATTGAGATGATAATGAAGCGTTTCTATGTTTTCATTCTGAAAGGTGGAAGATAAGACGAACAAGGGAATCGACCGTTTAAGTATTAAATTTTTTACTAAAAAAATAATAGAAAGAGGGGCAAATATATATGTTCATATATCTATCTATATTGATATATATTGAATTGCAGATACAGAAATGATAGAATCATTTTGGATCGGAACAAATATGGGTCTCCGATAGAGAAGAGAGAGATGAAAGAAGGATAGACAAGAAATCCAATAGGAGGAAACACTTTTCAATAGAGGAATCGGTATTCTAATGACTTGAGTGGTTCCAGTATAATACAAATGAAAGAAAACGGGGGAAGGACATCATAATGCGATACTAATCTTAAAAGAGGGGGATATGGCGAAATCGGTAGACGCTACGGACTTAATTAGATTGAGCCTTGGTATGGAAACCTACTAAGTGATAACTTTCAAATTCAGAGAAACCCTGGAATTAAAAATGGGCAATCCTGAGCCAAATTCCTTTTTTCCGAAAAAAAAGGGTAGGTGCAGAGACTCAATGGAAGCTGTTCTAACAAATGGAGTTGACGACGTTGCTGTTAGTAAAGGAATGAATCCTTCCATCGAAACTCCAGAAACGATGAAAGATAAACGTATTACGTACTGAAATACTATATTGATTAATGACAACTCGAATCTCTATTTTTTTATATTTCTATAATTTTTTATATTTATATTTATATATATATATAAAATTATATATAAAAATGAACGAATTGTTATGAATCGATTCCAAGATCTACAAGTTGAAAAAAATAATCGAATATTCATTGATCAAATCATTTACTCCATCATAGTCTGATAGATCTTTTGAAGAATTGATTAATCAGATCGAATAGAATAAAGATAGAGTCCCATTCTACATGTCAATAACGACAAAAATGAAATTTATAGTAAGAGGAAAATCCGTCGACTTTTAAAATCGTGAGGGTTCAAGTCCCTCTATCCCCAAAACCCTAAAAAGGCCCGTTGGCCTCTTTAATTATTTATCCGTTCATTAGCAATTCAGACTTTGTTATGTTTCTCATTCATTCGACTCTTTCACAAGCGTATTTGAGCGGAAATTTGATTTCTTATCACAAGGCTTGTGGTATATATTCTATATGATAGACGTACAAACGAACATCCTTGCGCAAGTAATCTGTGAAATTTGAATGATTAACTGTCTACTGTACTGAAACTTCGAAAGGCTTATCCAAGCCCTGAAATTTCGTATATCTTCAAAAAGAAGACTTTGGAATACCTTTTTTCTTATTTACAATTGACATAGACCAAAGTCATCTATTAAAAATAAGGATAATGTGTCGGAAATGGCCGGGATAGCTCAGTTGGTAGAGCAGAGGACTGAAAATCCTCGTGTCACCAGTTCAAATCTGGTTCTTGGCACATCATGAATTTGTATGAGTATCTATTCTACGGATTCATTAATAATATAGATCATGAAAAATACTGATACATGATGATGTCTGGAAATCTACCCTTTAACTAAACTATATATATTTTTTACTCTATTTATAGATGTCGAAAATAGACAAGTAAAGATAAAGAGGATATTTATAGAAATATGTAAAGGATGTATATAGATATGTAAAAGAAAAGAATTTTCTTTTGTTTCCTCTTCTTTTTTTATTTGTTCATACTCTGTCTCCTGGCGTTCAATTCCTATTTTATACATATTTTGAAAGTTTCAATTAGTTCCTTATAAGACCCAAAAGTCTAGTCTAGGGGAGTTGAAAGGCGGGAATGGCCAAGATTCATCTCAGATACAGTACAAATAGAATCCGATTCTCTTTTCATATTATATTTCTTCATTTCACCCTATGTGACTTTTTAAAGCACATCTATAAGTCATATGCGTGATACATAGTTCATAATGCAGAACTCATTTAGTTCATCCTATTAGCTTGTGGCTCATCCAAAATAAGTATCTTACAAATTGGATAATCTCACCAAATCTCTAATTGTATTTTTTTTAATCAATAATAATAAGATGAATGAGACTTCAATTACTATGCTATATCTATAAGAGAACGTAAAAATGTATTTGAATATCTTGAGTTGTCGAAGTGAAGATTAGTTTCGTATTATTTAATGAGCATCTTGTATTTCATAAAAATTGGGGGCAATATAATCCTTACGTAAGGGCCATCCTACCCAACTTTCAGGCATTAAGATACGCTTTAGACGTGGATGATTATCATAAGAAATTCCCAACATATCATAAGATTCCCTTTCTGGAAAATCCGCACTTTTCCAAACCCAGAAAACAGACGGAATTTTAGGATTTATCCTTGCGGCAAATACTTTTATGCATACCTCTTCCGGTTGATCTATACCATACTCGATTCTCGTAAGATGATACACACTAGCTAACAGTCCGCCTGGTGCTACATCATAAGCACATTGGGAACGTAGATAATTGTAACCATATACATATAAAATGACTGCAATGGAATGCCATTCCTCGGGCTTTATTTGTAAAGTCTCTATTCCTTGGTAATCGAAACCCAAAGATCTATGAACCAGTCCATGTTTGACTAGCCAAGAAGACAAATTACCCTGCATCTTCTCCCCCCCCCCATTTTTTTATTTTTATTTGTATAAGTATTTCCCATTTACAATGAAAAATTGATGAAGATTCACTCGTTCTTTGCTTTGTTATTCTGTACAAAAAAAGTATACGGCCTAATTTACTAATTCGTAGGAAGAGACTGCACTTTTGTATTTGAAAAAAGTTTCAGGAGGGATGATCTCTGAAGTAGATGATGGTTGATAGAGTAATCCTTGATCGTAATTTCCAGTATTAGTACTTGGGCCAACATGAAATTTGTGATTGGTAGTAAAACACCGATTTTCCTCTTGAGACTTAATTCGATCTTCATAGATTTCTCGAGATATTTTCTTACGAAGTTTTGTTATAGCATCTATAACAGCCTCGGGTTTAGGCGGACAACCCGGCAAATACACATCGACAGGAATTAACTTATCGACTCCCCGAACAGTACTATAAGAATCGGTACTGAACATCCCTCCTGTAATTGTACATGCTCCCATAGCAATAACATATTTTGGTTCAGGCATTTGCTCATATAATCTTACTAAAGAAGGAGCCATTTTCATTGTTACCGTACCCGCTGTTAAAATTAAGTCTGCCTGTCTAGGACTAGATCTTGGTACCAGTCCATAACGATCAAAGTCGAATCGTGAACCTATTAATGAAGCGAATTCAATGAAAGCAACAACTGGTACCATAGAGAAGCGGCCATAAACTGGAGAGTCTTGACCAATTTGAAAGATCATTTGATGTAGTTGAAATAACTGAAGTTTGGGTTGTTCGATCAAGTTAAGGGAAACTCGATGGAATTCATAACTGTCTCAATGTTTTTTTTAATTGTCTGAATATTCAAAAACTAAGACCATTCCAATGCTCCTTTTCGCCATGCATAAACTAAACCGACAATTAGGATAAGCACGAAAATTAAAGCTTCTATAAAGACGGATACCCCTAATACATCAAAACTCATTGCCCACGGATAAAGAAAAACTGTTTTCAACATCAAAAACAACAAAAACTAGAGCAAACATATAATAACGGATTCTAAATTGTACCCAAGCATCGCCCATTGGTTCTATTCCCGATTCATAACTCGAAAGTTTCTCTGGCTCTTTGCTAAGAGGGGCTAAAACTCCAGAAATTAGAAATGCCAAAATAGGAATAAGACTTGATATTATTAGAAATACCCAGAAAATATCATATTCGTAAAGCAGAAACATAAACGTACTCCTATCAATGTGGAAAATATACCGGATTAGTCGATCGGTACATGTCTCGTTTGAAGATTCATCCACTATAATCCTATTTATATAATATCTATTATATCCATAATAAATATATATTAAATATTATATATTTATATAGAGAGGATACATATAGTCGGAATTTCCATTTAGGAACTTTTAGTGATTGAAGAAGGAAAGAGAAGACGACTACTTTAGTTTTGTGCTTTACTAGATAAGGTATACCAACAGAAAAGCCTATTTGAGAATGTTTACAATGAAAGTTACCAAAGATCTTCGTTTCTCAAACTCTAGCTTGTCCACAAATAAAAATACAGTAAGTCGTTCCTAGATCCATGTGATTTACTAGTGCATTCGATTTGCATTGGGTTATGGTGGAGTTTTTAACCGGTTTCATGTCATGATTTTGACTCCAAAAATTTACTAGAATTGGGTAGGTATCCCAAAGAAAAGAAGTATTACTAATTTCTTGATTTTGTATGGGAAAATAGGAAAATTTTCATATGTAATTCATCTACAAAGATAAGACATTATGATGAACCAAATCAAGTGGCCAATTACAAACAATACAAACAATAATGAGGAAAGGAAAACGATTCTATTTTTGAATTATTAATAATATAGGGCTATACGGACTCGAACCGTAGACCTTCTCGGTAAAACAGATCAAACTTATTATTATCAAAATGATTTGAACTGTTTCAAAGACCCAACATGCATTTTTTTGCATTGGGCTCTTTCATTAACTGTTATAAATAAGTTAGTCTACCATATTTTTTCTTGACAGAAAGAAAGGGAGATGGTTCCATGTGCTCTGATTCATTATTTTGATTCGAATCTCGGAGCACTACCAAAGTTTTTTCAAAGAAGGGGTTATCCTGACGTAGGTATGCTTCTGACCTAGATCAACTTAAGTTAAATGGAATCTCTATCGTCCTGCTTCTGCTTAAAGAATAAAATATGAAACTTCATACACCTTAAAGTTGTTCATAAGATAGGACGAAAGATCATTTTTTTTGAGGTCCTGATACTCATTATGCCTAGCATTGAATAGACTGGGTATTCACCTTATCAATATCTCAAATCAATGATGGATTTTTTTTAGTGCCTAAATGGGGCACTCGATTCGGACCGAACTTTTTGTCAGGCTACTGTTCTCTTGTTTTGTTCCCTAAAAGTAATAGAGTAAGACATCGATTTCTCAATAAGATCAACCTTTTTTGATTACATGATGTACTTCTCTGAAAAACATTGGCGCGCGTGTAAACGAGGTGCTCTACCAACTGAGCTATAGCCCTTGTGATACATATCTTATCATGTAGATAATTTCTTGTCAAGATGAATATTCTATAATCTATTTTGTTGATTTGTTTGATTGGTATTGCTTATCAATAATATTCGATTTATAATCTATCGATGTGATAGGGCTCATTTTTTTTTCTTTGTGATGATAAATGACCTACTTAACTCAGTGGTTAGAGTATCGCTTTCATACGGCGGGAGTCATTGGTTCAAATCCAATAGTAGGTAGAACTTATTAGATACCACAGAAGCAATGGTATCTAATAAGTTTTTCTACTCAACTTTGTTCTAGTGATTTTCTATCTTTTCCATCCGACTCTATATTTATTTCATTTTTTAATTGTAATTCTTTTTTCCATGAAAATTTCATTTCACTTTATTATTTAGACGCATTAACTAGGTACGCCATTGATAGCCTCTACTCGAGTCCTAGCTCGTCTGAGAGCTAAATTTGCCTCGATTGTTTGTCTCTTGCCCTGAGCTTTCCTCAAGTTGGCTTCCGCTATTTCGAGAGTTTGCTGAGCTTCTTGTGGATCAATGTCACTAGCCTTCTCCGCATCATTTACCTAAAATAGTGACCTCATTATTGCCTATTCTAGCAAAACCACCCATCAGAGCCATCGTTAACCATCCATCATTAGGAGTAAGGCGTATTTTCAAAATACCTATATCTACAGCTGTGGCAATAGGTGCGTGATCTGGTAATACACCAATTTGGCCACTATTCGTAACTAAAATGATTTCTTTCACTTCTGAATCCCAAATAATTCGATTCGGAGTCAGGACACTAAGATTTAAGGTCATTTCTTCAATTTGCTCTCCATTTCTAAGTTCGTAGCCTTCGCAGTAGCTTCATCGATGTTACCTACCAAATAAAAGGCTTGTTCGGGAAGACCATCTAATTCTCCGGAAAGGATTAATTTAAACCCTCTAATTGTTTCTGCTAGGCCAACGTATTTACCCGGGGAACCGGTAAATACTTCTGCTACGAAAAAAGGTTGTGATAAGAAACGCTCAATTTTTCGTGCTCGTGCTACGGTTAAGCGATCCTCTTCGGATAATTCGTCCAACCCAAGGATAGCTATAATGTCCTGCAGTTCTTTGTAACGTTGTAAGGTTTGTTTAACTCTTTGCGCAGTTTTCATAATGTTCTTCACCAACGATTCTCGGTTGTAGCATAGTTGAGGTTGAATCTAAAGGATCTACTGCTGGATAGATACCTTTGGCAGCTAATCCTCTTGATAGTACGGTAGTAGCATCCAAATGTGCAAATGTGGTGGCAGGAGCAGGATCGGTCAAATCGTCCGCAGGTACATAAACAGCTTGAATAGAAGTTATGGACCCTTCCTTGGTAGAAGTAATTCTTTCTTGTAAGGAACCCATTTCGGTACTAAGAGTGGGTTGATAACCCACAGCCGAAGGCATTCTACCCAGTAACGCGGATACTTCGGGATCCCGCTTGAACGAAACGAAAGATATTGTCGATAAATAGAAGCACGTCTTGTTCATTAACATCTCGGAAAATATTCCGCCATAGTTAGGGCAGTTAAACCAACTCTCATACGAGCTCCCGGCGGTTCATTCATCTGACCGTAGACTAGAGCCACTTTTGATTCTGCAATATTTTCTTCATTAATTACTCCGGATTCTTTCATTTCCATGTAAAGATCATTTCCTTCACGAGTACGTTCACCTACTCCCCCAAATACAGATACACCTCCATGAGCTTTGGCAATGTTGTTGATCAATTCCATAATGAGTACTGTTTTACCTACTCCAGCCCCTCCGAATAGTCCTATTTTTCCTCCACGTCGATAAGGGGCTAACAGATCCACTACTTTAATTCCTGTTTCAAAAATAGATAATTTTGTATCTAACTGTATAAAAGCAGGGGCGGATCTATGAATAGGAGATGTTGTGCGAGTATCTACAGGACCCAAATTATCAATAGGCTCTCCAAGCACGTTGAAAATTCGGCCGAGAGTCGCTCCGCCCGACTGGAACACTTAGAGGAGCTCTCGTGTCAACCACTTCCATTCCTCTCATTAGACCATCTGTAGCACTCATAGCTACAGCTCTAACTCGATTATTTCCTAATAATTGCTGTACTTCACAAGTCACATTAATTTCTTGACCGGCAATATCTTGACCTTTAACTATCAAAGCGTTGTAAATATTAGGCATTTTGCCCGGGGGAAAAGCTACATCTAGTACCGGACCAATGATTTGAGCGATACGTCCCAAGTTGTTTTTTTCAAGCGTGGAAACTTCAGGACCAGAAGTCGTAGGATTTATTCTCATAATAAAATGAAATATGTCGAAATTTTTTTGTTTCGAAAATTATTGAAATCCAAAATAAATGTTCGATGGAAAAGCAAGTTGATCGGTTAATTCAATAAAAAATGAAATGGGAGTTCGCACTAGATTTCGTTGGGTACCGTCCAATGGAATCAAATTCCATTGTTAACTTATGCCATTTGAATGAGTCAAATTGCAAGTTCAACCAACCCATTTTCAAAATATCAAGTGGATGGATAAGAATCTTTCGAAAGTCTTTCATTTGCCTATCATTATATACATTACTTATCTATGTAATTCGAACCCGAACTCTATTTATGAGTTTTTCATTTCATTGGTCCTTATTTATTATTTCAGCATATCGATTTAGGTCTAATCTATTAGTTTTTTCTACCTATACCCTTTCGTTTTTTTTTTTTTCATAGGAATTCGGCATATTTTTCACATCTAGGATTTACATATACAACATATATCACTGTCAAGAGTGAATTTTTTTTATTTCAATATTTTGAGGCAAAAGATTAGATTACAAACTTGAAAAAAGCATTGGGTTGCGCCATACATATGAAAGAGTATACAATAATGCTGTATTTGGTGAATAAAATACTATGGTTCTAATAACGAACCATTCTGATTAGTTGATAATATTAGTTGAGAATTTTGTGAAAGGATTCCTATAAAAGGTTTCATTAACTACTAATTCATGTCGAGTAGACCTTGTTGTTGCGAGAATTCTTAATTCATGAGTTGTAGGGAGGGACTTATGTCACCACAAACAGAGACTAAAGCAAGTGTTGGATTCAAAAGCTGGTGTTAAAGATTATAAATTGACTTATTATACTCCTGAATATGAAACCAAAGATACTGATATCTTGGCAGCATTCCGAGTAACTCCTCAACCGGGAGTTCCACCTGAGGAAGCAGGGGCAGCTGTAGCTGCTGAATCTTCTACTGGTACATGGACAACTGTGTGGACCGATGGGCTTACCAGTCTTGATCGTTACAAAGGACGATGCTATGGAATCGAGCCTGTTGCTGGAGAAGAAAATCAATATATTGCTTATGTAGCTTATCCCCTAGACCTTTTTGAAGAAGGTTCTGTTACTAACATGTTTACTTCCATTGTGGGTAATGTATTTGGGATTCAAGGCTCTACGTGCTCTACGTCTGGAGGATTTGCGAATCCCTACCGCTTATATTAAAACTTTCCAAGGCCCACCTCATGGTATCCAGGTTGAAAGAGATAAATTGAACAAGTATGGTCGCCCTCTATTGGGATGTACTATTAAACCAAAATTGGGATTATCCGCTAAGAATTATGGTAGAGCAGTTTATGAATGTCTACGTGGTGGACTTGATTTTACCAAAGATGATGAAAACGTGAATTCCCAACCATTTATGCGTTGGAGAGACCGTTTCCTATTTTGTGCGGAAGCTATTTTTAAATCACAGGCTGAAACAGGTGAAATCAAAGGACATTACTTGAATGCTACTGCAGGTACATGCGAAGAAATGATGAAAAGGGCTATATTTGCCCGAGAATTGGGAGTTCCTATCGTAATGCATGACTACTTAACAGGTGGATTCACTGCAAATACTAGCTTGGCTCATTATTGCCGAGATAATGGTCTACTTCTTCACATTCACCGTGCAATGCATGCTGTTATTGATAGACAGAAGAATCATGGTATGCACTTCCGTGTACTAGCTAAAGCGTTACGTATGTCTGGTGGAGACCATATTCACGCTGGTACCGTAGTTGGTAAACTTGAAGGGGAAAGAGAAATCACTTTAGGATTTGTTGATTTACTACGTGATGATTTTATTGAAAAAGACCGAAGCCGCGGTATTTATTTCACTCAAGATTGGGTTTCTTTACCAGGTGTTCTGCCAGTGGCTTCCGGTGGTATTCACGTTTGGCATATGCCTGCTCTAACCGAGATTTTTGGAGATGATTCTGTACTACAATTCGGCGGAGGGAACTTTGGGGCACCCTTGGGGTAATGCACCTGGTGCCGTAGCTAACCGAGTAGCTCTAGAAGCATGTGTACAAGCTCGTAATGAGGGACGTGATCTTGCTCGTGAGGGTAATGAAATTATCCGTGAGGCTAGTAAATGGAGTCCCTGAACTAGCTGCTGCTTGTGAAGTATGGAAGGAGATCAAAATTTGAATTTGAGGCAATGGATACAATTTGAGGCAATGGATACTTTGTAATCCAGTAAATTACTCTTCGTTCTTTTAATTGACTTTCAATTAAACTAAATTCGGCTCAATCTTTTACTAAAAGGATTGAGCTTTTACTAGATATACAAAATAGAAAATTGAAATAAAAATATAAGACGAAACAACTTAAAAATTTTTATTGTTGTGCTGGATCCGCAATTAAGCCTATGGATCCTTAGGATTGGTGTAGTCATTTAATATTTAATATATTATATCCCGTAGCGTCGTTTCAGATCCGGGATCGAGCCAAGTATCACAACTTCTTCTACCCCATCCTGTATATTGTCCTTTTTGTTCTGTCTTGGAATACAAATTTTTTAGTAGACGAGATTTTACGAAAAAAGTTCTTCATATTCATAGGGATAACAACGATTTTTTTTATGTGAATTTGACAATTTGACATAACCGGTGAGAAACCACTATTTATAAATTAATAATTGAATTGATTTAATTGAAAAAAAAAATAATTCTCTTTTGAGAGAACGCTAAGTATCACTTCACTATATATAACGGAACCTTTTTTTTTTAAGACCGACTCGTTAATACTTAATAATCCTAGTGATTGGATTTAGATCCTATTCTGATAGGAAATGAGATATTTAAATGATTTCTTTTTTATCGAATGACTATTCAGCTATTGTATTTTCATGTAAATAGGGGCAAGAAAGCTCTATGGAAAAAAGATGGTTAAATTCGATGTTGTCTAAAGGGAAGTTAGAATACAGGTGTAGGCTAAATAAATCAATCAATAGTCTTGGTCCTATTGAAAGTGAAGGATCAATTATAAATAATATGAATAAAAACATTCCTAGTCATAGTGATAGTTACAATTCTAGTTACAGTACTGTTGATGATTTAGTCGGCATTCGGAATTTCATATCTGATGACACTTTTTTAGTTAGGGATAGTAATAGCTGCAGTTATTCCATCTATTTGGATATTGAAAATCAAATTTTTGAGATTGACAATGATCCTTCTTTTGTAAGTGAACTAGAAAGTTCTTTTTATAGTTTTCGGAACTCTACTTATCAAAATAATGTATCTAAGAGTGATGATTCCCACTATGATCAGTACATGTATGATACTAAATATAGTTGGAATAATCACATTAATAGTTGCATTGACAGTTATCTTTGGACTCAAATCTGTATTGATAGTTACATTTTAAGTGGTAGTCACAATTACAGTGACAGTTACATTTATAGTTCTATTTGTGCTGAAGGTGGAAATAGTAGTCAAAGTGAGAGTTTCAGTATAAGAACTAGCACGCATAGAAAAAATTTAACTACAACAGAACGTTCTAATGATCTAGATCTAACTAAAAAATACAGGCATTTGTGGGTTCAATGCGAAAATTGTTATGGATTAAATTATAAGAAAATTTTTAAATCAAAAATGAATATTTGTCAACAATGTGGATACCATTTGAAAATGAGTAGTTCAGATAGAATCGAACTTTTGATTGATCCAGGTACTTGGGACCCTATGGATGAAGACATGGTCTCTTTGGATCCCATTCAATTTGATTCGGAGAATCAACTTTATACTTATAAAGATCGTCTTTCTTCTTATCAAAGAAAGACAGGATTAACTGAGGCTATTCAAACAGGCACAGGTAAATTAAATGATATTCCAGTAGCAATTGGGGTTATGGATTTTCAGTTTATAGGGGGTAGTATGGGATCCGTAGTAGGAGAGAAAATCACCCGTTTGATCGAGTATGCTACCAATCAATTTTTACCTCTTATTTTAGTGTGTGCTTCGGGAGGAGCACGCATGCAAGAAGGAAGTTTGAGCTTGATGCAAATGGCAAAAATATCTTCCGCTTTATATGATTATCAATCAAATAAAAAATTATTCTATGTAGCAATCCTTACATCTCCTACTACTGGTGGTGGTGACAGCTAGTTTTGGTATGTTGGGGGATATCATTATTGCCGAACCGAATGCCTACATCGCATTTGCGGGTAAAAGAGTAATTGAACAAACATTGAATAAGGCAGTCCCTGAGGGTTCACAGGAGGCTGAATCTTTATTCGATAAGGGCTTATTCGATCTAATCGTACCACGTAATCCTTTAAAAGGTGTTGTGAGTGAGTTATTTCAGCTCCACGCTTTCGTTCCCTCGAATCAAAATTCAATCAAGTAAAGCCTTACTTAACTTAAAAAATGAATTCTTTTTTTTTTTATTTCTTCCGCAAAATTTGGCACGGGGAAGAAAATGAATTTCATGCTCCCTTCTTAACATTACATGTGTATATATACTTCAACTATAGCAAATAGCGGCATAGAGTCTTGCATCTTTCTACATCTCTAGCGGATCTCTAGTTTTACTAAGAATCCTTGTTGTTGGATCGGATTATAACTACCTTTTTGGGAATTTGTACGAAAATCTTTATGAAATTTTATTAAAAAAAAATGCTAAGACAAGATAATAACTAAAATAATGCAAACGTCTATTATGATACATATATCTCATGTCGAAAGATGAGTAAGTCCATTTATTTAATTCGACATTCCTCATTCCTTTTCTATATATACTCACGTAGATATTACTTAGTATAATTATATATTGAATTAGTATAATTATAAGATACCTTTTATAACAATCAATAAATAACAGGTAAAACTATTAATATAACAATGAAAATATTAAGTCGAGGTATCCATTCTATGACAACTCTCACCACCTTACCCTCTATTTTTGTGCCTTTAGTGGGCCTAGTATTTCCGGCAATTGCAATGGCTTCTTTATTTCTTCATGTTCAAAAAAACAAGATTTTTTAAATATGCTGTCTATTTTTTTTTTTCAAAACTTAGACTTTGACGATAACACAGCTATCTATTTAGTAGACTAGAATCTAACATGTGGCTTACTCCAAACATAAGCGATTATACATACGTAAACATGATATCTGAGGAAATCAATTAGAAGTATTTCAAAATAGAAAATAGATAAGTTTCAAAATAGAAAATAGATAAGAGATCGGGCGACAAATGTTTGAGATATAAAATCAATATACCTATATGGATGTAGGTATCTATAGGGAATCATATAAAGGTGATGTTATTATTTTAGATCTAAGTAATTCGATGAATTACTTAGATCTAAAGTAAAGGTTCACATCAAAATAGTGCTAGTTGATTAGAGTTACTTCGGAAACAAAAAAAGTAAAATAGATTTTTTTTGATTCTCTTAATTCCAATAAAATGCAACGAGATCTAGTATGAATTGGCGATCAGAACGTATATGGATAGAATTTATAAGAGGATCTCGAAAAATCAGCAATTTCTGCTGGGCCTTTATCCTTTTTTTAGGTTCATTAGGGTTTTTATTGGTTGGAACTTCCAGTTATCTTGGTAGGGATTTGATAGCTTTATTTCCGTCTCAGCAAATAATTTTTTTTCCACAGGGGATCGTAATGTCTTTCTATGGGATTGCCGGTCTCTTTATTAGCTCCTATTTGTGGTGCACAATTTTGTGGAATGTAGGTAGCGGTTATGATCGATTCGATAGAAAAGAAGAAATAGTGTCTATTTTTCGTTGGGGGTTTCCTGGAAAAAATCGTCGAATCTTCCTACGATTCCTTATGAAAGACATTCAGTCCATCAGAATAGAAGTTAAAGAGGGTATTTATGCACGTCGTGTCCTTTATATGGAAATAAGAGGCCAAGGGGCCATTCCCTTGACGCGTACCGATCAGAATCTGACCCCACGAGAAATTGAGCAAAAGGCTGCCGAATTGGCCTATTTCTTGCGTGTACCAATTGAAGTTTTTTGAAAAATGAAGTTCAGAATGAATTTTGTTCGTAGCAAGAGGGATAAAACTGAAATGAAAGAATAGTCTTTTTTATAGACCATAGTAATAGTATAATAACTTAACTGGAATTTCTTCAGAATGCTCATTTGACCCAAAGCAGACGTATACGGAACAGCCAGAAAACTTTCTTTGTCCGAAATTTTGATCCGTATGTAAATCAACTGCACAGTAACAAAAAAAAGTGGATTCTTTGTTATTTTCTTTCTGTATTATTTCGAAATTCAAGGATTAACTAATAAATCACAAATCAAAAACTAAAAAACAGGGAATGGATTCATAATAGTATGCATATGACTTGTAATAGAACTTATGTTTGATATAAATATTAGTAGTGTAGAGAGTTAACGAATGAAGTGAGTTCATTAAAAAATAAAAGACGAAAAAATGGAAAAAAAGAAAGCATTCATTCCCCTTCTATATCTTGCATCTATAGTATTTTTGCCCTGGTGGATCTCTCTTTCATTTAATAAAAGCCTAGAATCTTGGGTTACTAATTGGTGGAATACTGGTCAATCCGAAATTTTTTTGAATGATATTCAAGAAAAGAGTATTATAAAAAAAGTTCTAGAATTAGAGGAACTCTTTCTCTTGGACGAAATGCTAAAGGAATACCCAGAAACACATCTACAAAAGCTTCGTATCGGAATCTACAAAGAAACGATCCAATTGATCAAGATGCACAATGAGGATCGTATCCATATGATTTTGCACTTCTCGACAAATATAATCTGTTTCGTTATTCTAAGTGGTTATTCTATTCTTGGTAATGAAGAACTTGTTATTCTTAACTCTTGGGTTCAAGAGTTCCTATATAACTTAAGCGACACAATAAAAGCTTTTTCTATTCTTTTATTAACTGATTTATGTATAGGATTTCATTCACCCCATGGTTGGGAACTAATGATTGGTTCTGTCTACAAAGATTTTGGATTTTCTCATAACGATCAAATTATATCCGGTCTTGTTTCCACTTTTCCAGTCATTCTTGACACAATTTTAAAATATTGGATCTTCCGTTATTTAAATCGTGTATCTCCCTCACTTGTAGTGATTTATCATTCAATGAATGACTGAAAAATATAATGTTTGTTACTTTGTACATAAGTAAAACATTCAAAATTGTACTTATTCCTTCTACCCATCGCGAAGGATGCCTCCTATATTCGAGTAACTTTATTTCAGTAAATAGCAGAATCATGGATAGGGAACTATACTAGGGACCTACCTAATTTTATTGTAGAAATTTTTGGGCTCAATGATTGGACCATGCAAACTAGAAATACCTTTTCTTCGATAAAGGAAGAGATTACTCGATCTATTTCCGTATCACTCATGATATATATAATAACTTGGGCACCCGTTTCAAATGCATATCCCATTTTTGCACAACAGGGTTATGAAAATCCACGAGAAGCAACCGGCCGTATTGTCTGCGCCAACTGCCATTTAGCTAATAAGCCCGTGGATATCGAGGTTCCACAAGCGGTACTTCCTGATACTGTATTTGAAGCAGTTGTTCGAATTCCTTATGATATGCAACTGAAACAAGTTCTTGCGAATGGTAAAAAGGGTGGTTTGAATGTGGGGGCTGTTCTTATTTTACCCGAGGGGTTTGAATTAGCCCCCCCCGATCGTATTTCTCCCGAGATTAAAGAAAAGATGGGCAATCTTTCTTTTCAGAGCTATCGTCCCACTAAAAAAAATATTCTTGTGATAGGTCCTGTTCCTGGTCAGAAATATAGTGAAATCACCTTTCCTATTCTTTCCCCGGACCCTGCGACTAAGAAAGATGTTCACTTCTTAAAATATCCCATATACGTAGGCGGGAACAGGGGAAGGGGTCAGATTTATCCCGACGGGAGTAAGAGTAATAATAATGTTTATAATGCTACAGCAGCAGGGATAGTAAGCAAAATAATACGAAAAGAAAAAGGAGGATATGAAATAACCATAGTGGATGCAGCGAATGGGCGTCAAGTGGTTGATATTATCCCTCCAGGACCAGAACTTCTTGTTTCAGAGGGCGAATCCATCAAACTTGATCAACCATTAACGAGTAATCCTAATGTGGGAGGATTTGGTCAGGGAGATGCGGAAATCGTCCTTCAAGATCCATTACGTGTCCAAGGCCTTTTGTTCTTTTTTGCATCTGTTATTTTGGCACAAATCTTTTTAGTTCTTAAAAAGAAACAGTTTGAGAAGGTTCAATTGTCCGAAATGAATTTCTAAATCTGGGGATTTATCAAATAAAGTTCGTAAAAAAAACCAAATTCTTGTTGGCAATTCTATAATTTAATTATGTATGATCAAAAAATTATGAAAAACTTTTTCCCTTGTTTTTTTTTTTATTCTTTTTCGACCCTATTTCGGTAATTACTTGTACCGCATTACTAGTCATAGTATGGATATTATATTGTCAGGAAGACTATTTTACCTCTTCTTTATTTCTTTGTTTTTTACAATACAAATAGGAGCGGTATTATTATGATTATTATGTCACTGGTGCCAGATTGAAATGTCATTGAATGTGTCTATTTTTATTCTAATAGAATAAAAATAGAGTAGATATTAAAAATAAGATAAGTAAATGGAGAATAGAAAAAAAATGAAGGGAACAAAGGATTCTAGAAGGAATTATGCATCTTTCTAGTATTCGATACCAGAAAAATTCCTTTTCTTGTTCTGGTGTCGAAATAATAAACTAATGAATTATTCTTGATCCCGTTCGTCAAAGATCTCTATTCTTAGTTTCAATTTTTCCCGGTTTATCAGAACCTTTTTTTCGATTTATTACATAAGTAGTGAACAAATTCAATGAATTTTTCAATTCTATTTTATATTAAAATAACTATAGAAAATTCTATTAGTATATTTTAATCTATTTAAAGGGTTTGTGATATCTGATCGATAGAAATATAATATTGTTATATTGGGATTGTATCATCCAGAAAGAGGGAATCGAGTGATTCTCTCTTTCTTTTTTTCGCTTTGAAATGAAAGTATCGACCGATACGATCGCGAAAGAGATGGTCTGAATCAATTTTTTTTTTGAAGCAATTCAGAATCAGAAAGAAATGAAGTTTTTTGAAAAAATAGGAAAGATCCATTTTTTCATTTATATGAATAAATTAGTCTAATTCTAATTAGTAAGAGCTCAACGGGACCTACCCCCTCTTTTTTTCTGATTTGAGGGGGATCCTGTTGAGTTCTTACGCTTTCATGTCTCCAACTCAGTTCATCCGATTATTACAGAGATGAACCTAAGCCGGAATATGAACCATAAAAGAAAATACCAACTAAACCGATCACAGGAATACCAGTTACAGTACCGATTATCCAAAGAGGAATCCTTCCAGTAGTCTCGGCCATTTGTCCCACTTCCCTCCCCATTTCATCAAGTGGTCGTGCTAGAGACAGAAACAGTCATAGATAATTATGAGATGATATCCTTCCGAATGGGATAAGATAATTCGTACTATTATTTAGTATTTTCTTTTATTTAATTGAAGAAATAATTGGAAAATAAAACAGCAAGTACAAAAATGAGTAATAACCCCCAGTAAAGACTGGTACGATTCAATTCAACATTTTGTTCGTTCGGATTTGATTGTGTCATAGCTCTATAATTCGGATTAGGTTTATCGTTGGATGAATTGCATTGCTGATATTGACCCTAAAAAAGAAACGGTAGGTACAGCTAGTCCGTGAACAGTTAACCATCGCACTGTAAAAATAGGATAAGTTTTATCGATAGTCATTTGGTCCTCCTAAAAAGATCTACTAAATTCATCGAGTTGTTCCAAAGAATCAAAACGGCCAGTTATTAATGGAATTCCTTGTCGGCTCTCTGTAAAATACTCATTTGGACGAGGGCTTCCAAAAACATCGTAAGCTAAACCCGTGCTGACGAATAACCAACCTGCAATGAATAGAGAAGGTATAGTAATGCTATGAATGACCCAGTATCGAATACTGGTGATAATATCAGCAAAAGAACGTTCTCCTGTGCTTCCAGACATGCCGAGCTCCACATATTCTTGTACAGTCAAAAGGGGGATCGATTCCGTAAAAGATGAGATCAGTAAATGGAAATTAACTGAAATTTTATCTTTGTAAGATCGTCAATATTGTACCGAGGGTGTTTTTAGAGTATACCGAATCAGTATAGCTATCCTTCTTCTGACGCAGCAACGCAATTTCACAATAAGTATCAAAATGAAGCACTAAAACTAAATAATATAATTTGTTTCTTCTTTTCTTGCTGCTTGTCGATGTAGAATCATATACCATTCATTCAATAGAAAATTCTGAAAATGCCTGTCTGTAGTATTAAGGATTCTATCGGTTATTGGCTTCGGGCTAGAAAGCGAAGATTGGGTAAAATGTGAATCCGACTGGTTGGTTTATAATAATTTAGGAAGCAGATTCTAATAGTCCCAAAATTCAATGAAATTAGACGTGAAATCTCGAAATATTTCTTTTGTGTTTGTAGTTATATTTTTGTTTGAATCTTTTTTTATTTTAAGGAATTGGTTAGTCGTCCAGTAACAAGTAACAGTAGTACATAGGATTCGATGAACGAAACAGAACAACGAATAGAAGAATAATAAATATTCGTAATGCACGCATTATTGTTTTATATTAGACTCAAACGATCGTTCTTCAACTAATTAGAAGAATGTTTTTAATATGGAAAGAATAAGAATAAATGGAGAACCTAGTTTCGAGTGATCTGATCGTGCGATACTTTTTTTCTTTTTAAAAAAGATTTTATGGAAATGAACCCACTACATAAAATCTAATTAGTGGGAATACAATTTCATAAATAAAGGGCATTATAAGGTCATTCATTCTTCAGCGATTCAAAGAGCATTTCATTTTTGGAATCAAGTTACACAACATAGTTTATTTATTATTTTTCTTTTTTTTTTTTTTTTTTTCTTTCTAATTATTTAGAATCCATTTAATAGATTTATATATTTACTAGATTTATATATTAAATTATTGTTTATAAATTCTTTATAATAAGAATATTTGTTTTGAAAACTCAAGAGTTGTTCAATGAATCCCTTGATTCCGAATTGCGGGATAGAGAGACAGATGATGAATTGATTTCTTACCTATGTCACAAGATTTTTGTTAGTATCATCTATAATCATAATAATAGATGAATCAAAAACTTTCAATTGAATATATTTTTTCAATTAGTATTTTTACTTATCCATCCGCGTATCTTTCAAAAATAGAAACTTAGGGAAGTGCTTTATAAACATATGGATAAAAATAACGTATTTCATTTAGCCTCGTCATGCCTACTATCACTAGTTATTTCGGTTTTCTACTAGCAGTTTTAACTATAACCTCAGCTCTATTTATCGGTCTGAACAAGATACGACTTATTTGATTAAAATTCATTGAATGCACAATTCAAAAAAAAGAAAGATTTCGGTGTTATTCAATATATTCTATATATTGTAGAGTTCTTTACCTTGTCAATTCAATTTCGAATTCTTGGTCATTGAGATTCATGGGCAATACCGATTAATATTTTAAGGATAGATATTACCTCTCCTTTTCCTCGTTCAACTAAATTGAAATGATTGAAGTTTTTCTATTTGGAATCGTATTAGGTCTAATTCCTATTACTTTGGCTGGATTATTTGTGACCGCATATTTACAATACAGACGGGGGGATCAGTTGGACCTTTGATTAATTAACAGTTCTTTTTTTTGATTGACCCCCTACTTGCTTTATAGGAGGTAAAATTTTGATTTCTGTTGAATTATTTCAGTATCATTTTGATTTAACAACAACAAGAATCGAATCACGCTCTATAGGATTTGAACCTACGACATCGGGTTTTGGAGACCCGCGTTCTACCGAACTGAACTAAGAGCGTTTTATTATCAAACTAAAAGCAACCCGAATATATCTTCGATACATATATTATCATAGAGAATATCATAAAATTAAATAAAAAAAGATTGATTCGATATATGTATGTTCAATTTTTATGGATCTCAATTGATTCCTCGTTACTGTTCAGAAGATAAGTAATAGGTAGGGATGACAGGATTTGAACCCGTGACATTTTGTACCCAAAACAAACGCGCTACCAAGCTGCGCTACATCCCTTTCAATTGGTCTACAGTGTTATTGTAGAGAATCCCTGTCTTGTTTTCCACATTTTTTATTTATTTCCTCCATTGGTATACACAAATTATCTTGCCATTTCTTCTTTTTTGTCTCATATCATATATAAAATATAATAAAAATAATAAAAAGACTTATATACGTATGAAATAATAAATATTAAATCCGCCGTAAAGAAAAATGAATATTTGGGGTGGGGCGGAAAGCTACATATTTTTTTTAATAAAAAAGGGAATATCTACCGAATTGAACTGTTGTACATTTCAATTTGAATTAGGAATTCCGCGGACAATACAAGCGGTTATTAACTATATATACATTTGATGGTATGTAATACCAGTATGTATTACAAATTACTATAAAGTAGGAGGGTTTTCAATGCGAGATCTAAAAACATATCTCTCCGTGGCACCGGTAGTAAGTACTATATGGTTCGGGGCTTTAGCGGGTCTATTAATCGAGATCAATCGTTTATTCCCGGATGCGTTGGTATTCCCGTTTTTTTCATTCTAGTTATTGACTTGGGAAGGGGTGAAGAAGATTAGAAAAACAATCAAATATCTTTGACTAATCCCCTTCCCCCTTCTTTTTTTTAGAGTTTTTAGACTTAGAATAAGTTAGAAAGAATCAAAATGGATTCAACCTCAGTCAAACTCGGACGCGGCGCCAGGTTCAAATTTAATTAATAAAAGAGTGAGAACGAAAATGAAAATGTGATGGCTAGGGCAACAATATCATACAAAATACTTAAATGAAAAACTGTACTGCGATTCTAAATTTAGAAATTATTGTATTACTATATTTTAATATTTGATTGTAACGAAATCTTTCATAATTTTATTTCGAGTTACCAATTTTTCTTTTTTTCTTCATTTTGGATCGGAAAATGGAAGAGTTGCGTGAATCAAAAATCCAAGGGAGGTTCATGGCCAAGGGTAAAGATGCCCGAGTAACTGTTATTTTGGAATGTACTCGTTGTGTTCGAAACGGTGTTAATAAGGAATCAATAGGGATTTCCAGATATATTACTCAAAAGAATCGACACAATACGCCTAGTCGATTGGAATTGAGAAAATTCTGTCCCCGGTGTTACAAACATACGATTCATGGGGAGATAAAGAAATAGATCGAACCGATCGGCTGTGTGTCACCCTTTTCCAATCCAAGGAAGATGAAAAATTACATATATTAGACATATTTTAGATTTAAATATAAACAAACCAAATCCTATTTCGATCGGATCTAAAATGATTTAGAATTAAGAAATAGGATTTTCGGGATAAGGAATAAAAAAACCATGGATAAATCCAAGCGACTCTTTCTTAAATCCAAACGATCTTTTCGTAGGCGTTTGCCCCCGATTCCATCGGGGGATCGAATTGATTATAGAAACATGAGTTTAATTAGTCGATTTATTAGTGAACAAGGAAAAATATTATCTAGACGGGTAAATAGATTGACCTTAAAACAGCAACGCTTAATTACTATTGCTATAAAACAAGCTCGTATTTTATCTTTGTTACCTTTTCTTAATAATGAGAAACAATTTGAAAGAAGCGAGTCGACCGCTAGAACTATTGGTCTTAGAACCAGGAATAAATAGACTTAGCTTACTCTTTAATTGAATTAAAATTCTAATCCAAACTCAACCGCAGATTGATTCTTTGTTCGAAAAATCCGAAAATCTAGATTCGATTGTCGTGTCGTAAGAAAAAGAAAGAATAGTGGAAGAAGAATAAATCGTTTTTTTTTTATTGAACATATTTGCTCATTTTGACCACTTTATCATATTTTATCATACTAATTTCTACTCTACCTTCTCGGAGTTCATTCTCCAGAGAACTCCATTTTAAGCATTCCGCTGGATTCTTTGCAATCTTCGTATTTTATGATCTCATTGGAAATCATATAAAGACAATTTCTATTTAATATCGCGATTTGGGCAAGTATTTTACGATTAAGAAGCAACTGCCTCTTGTACAGATTGTGTATGAATCTACTATAACTGTAGTCTACCTTATTAGATCGAATTACTGCATTTATTCGAGCGATCCACAACTGTCGAAAATTTCTTTTTTGCCTACCTCTATCCCGATAAGCTGAAGCCAAAGCTCTTATTTTCTGTTGAGTAATAGTTCGAGTAAGTCTTGAATGAGCCCCTCGAAAGCTTGATGCAAATAAACGAATTTTTGTTCTACGTCTCCGAGCTATATATCCTCGTTTAATTCTAGTCATTGAATAAATGAAACTTTGATGAATAACTAATGGATTTCCTTTCTTTCAGTTATTCCTTTCTCCTTTCCTAGTCTATTAATAACAAAACGTATTTTTCCAATGTATAAAATAAAAATTCCAATGGCTTTTGCTACTATAACCTTCCCGACCACTATTTCTTTTTTTGTTCTAATCACCCCAAAATACGAAATAGTATTTTTACTAGGTATAAAAAACAAAAATAGAGTAAATAAATAAAAATAGAAATGGATAAAGAAATAGTGGGTTCCTTCGTTTCTATGGTTACTTCTTAAACGGTGAGGTCCTCTCTATACACCGGAGCTCCTTCTTTTATTTCATCAATGTTATTGTTAACTTGTACAGTTCACCCTCTTTGGCTCTACCCATGAATTATCTAGTAATCGGTCTTTCACAACGAGATCTACCTATACAGTAACGGTATTTAATTATGAAGATTGGTTGGGTAGCTGACCCTCTTAGTCCGTTCTTGGAAGAATAAGGCTATAATCCTTCTGTTAAATAGGATTTCCTCTGCTTAATGGATAAGCATTTGTTACCAATGGGGAATTCTTTCTCATCTAAAATTGAAAATAGAGATGATTGGATTTGCACCAATAGAAACCATAAATTTGATACACAATAAAAGGATACGATAAATCTTTGTTTATTTATTTTCGGTAGTGAACGGATTTCTTCCATTCATTCTATCCTATTCACTGTACTTATAACTGATACGGGAAAAATTTTGTACTTTCTTTTGTCCCGGTCCATGGTCTAAACGAGTCGCACATACACCCTAGTACATGTTCCTCGACGCTGAGGGCATCCCCGAAGGGCGGGCGATTTGGTGACATTTCTGATTGGCTGTCTTGTGTTTCTAATAAGTTGTTTAATAGTTGGCATGTTGAATTGTATACATAATGAGTTGGTTTAGATCAATCCTAACCGGATGATTATGAATTACTTCTATATTCGATATTAATAATTAATATGATTAATAGTAATATATTAACCCCGGTAAAAAGAGAAAATCGAAAATTTCGGATTTTTGCGTGAAATACCTGCTATTTGTTATTCAACCGCTACAAGATCAACAATTCCATGAGCTTGGGCTTCTGTTGCTGACATAAAAACATCCCTTTCCATGTCTTCGGATATAACCCATAAGGGTTTGCCTGTTCTTTGTACATAAACCCTTGTGAGGATTTCGCGCAGCCTCAGTAGTTCTTTCGCTTCCAGGATAAATTCTACCGTTTGTGCCTCATAAAAAGAACTAGCAGGTTGATGGATCATTACCCTGATGATTTAATAAATGGTTTTCTCTATCTTACATCATTATCATGATGAGTCAAAGATAATAAAAAAAAGATAGGATTAACAACCGTACAGGCATCCTTTGTGCAGTGCATACGGCTCCACAATGGAATTCATTTTTACCTTCCAGCGAAGGAATAGAAAATATAGGATCTAGCAGACCCAGAGCAGTAAATGATCCAATAACCACCCTTCCTTTTTTTTAGTAATTTCAAAATACTATGATGGTTCCGTTGCTTTATGATTTCGTTTGTTATTCAGCAATCCCAAAGTTTCTTTTTTTTATTTTTTTTCTTAAAAATAAATATTTCGTAGTCTTTCATAACAGAAATATTGTTAAGAGTCTTCCGTCGTGAAAACAAAAAAGTTTGTGACGCTGAAAGAGGCCTCCGCGATAAATCAGCCTACAATCGGAAATGCCTTTTATCTCATACTACTCTTTCGATACATAACCTAATGGTTTAGAAAAAAAAAATTCTCATATCGAATTCAAAGTGCCATGCTATTATTACTTAATATTTTATATGGCGAAGGCATAGTTTTCTTTTTGTCTAAAAAAAACTCATTGGCGCCGAGCGTGCGGGAATGCTAGACGTTTGGTAATTTCTCCTCCGACTAGAATAAAAGATCCCATTGAAGCGGCTAATCCCATGCATATTGTCTGTACATCTGGTTGCACAAATTGCATAGTATCATAAATACCTAATCCGCTTATTACCCCTCCACCGGGAGAGTTTATAAATAAATACAGATCTTTGGTATCATCCTCCATACTGAGATATACCATAAGACTAATAAGTTGATTCGAAATATCACTATCAACCTCTTGGCCTAAAAAAAGTAATCTTTCTCGATAAAGTCGGTTGATTAGGATAAAATTGTATCCCTTAAGAACCGTACGGGCACCTTTTGATGCATACGGTTCAAAAAAAATAGCGAAAAAAGAATCAATGTTTAGATTTTAGCCTTCTTTAGAGGACTCTTTCTAACTTCTAATGAAGGGGCTTTTTCTTACCTTCCATTTTTTTTTCAAAATGGATGAGTTTTGTCCTTTGGCCCGCGGTCGTTTATCTATACTATAAATTTCAATAAATAAAAAAACAATTCATTAAATTTTCAATTTATCGAACTAACTTTTCATTGATATATTGTTTCATCGAGATTCAATTTCAATTCCGATGTCATTTTCTTGTTCCAAAATGGTCTTCTTCAATTCTTTTAGGTTTATGCTCTACTCCGAGTCAAGATCTGCCCGATTTGGATTTGCACATATAGGACAAATGCCCCAATAGCATGGCTTTTTGCTACGACTTCTTTTTTTTTTTCAATTTACTTCATATTACTCGATTGATTAAAAGTTTTCTATCAATGCTATTGATAAATCGAATATGATACAAGTAGTAGTAATCATAGAATAGATAGATTCCAAATTGAGTTTTTTCTAAGCGGAGCCTGGATACTTCATTTTATTAGTACAACCGAGAAAACCATAAATTATTCTAATTGATAATATTAATCTGGATACCCCCCAAAAAATAGATCTAATTGCACTTCACGCTCCAAATTTTTGATGATTAAATCAATCCGTCTTGGGCGAAAGAGAGGATATCTCGATCGGGGGGAGAGAACGGGGAAATACCATATGACCCAATATATCTGACAAGTCGCACTATAGGTCAACCCACGATGCGTCTTCCTCTCCGGGACTTCGAAAAGGTACTTTTGGAACACCAATAGGCATTAAAGCAAAGAAAAAAGAATTAAGTACTATAGCTAACTTTGATGTGGAAGCGTAACAACGGGTTTATTGTCTTAATAAATAAGATGGGCCTTTATCAGATTTTATCTTTTAGCATATTTTATACATAGATTTAATAAGTTCATAAAAAAGGAAAACAGAATTAATAAGGGAAACTTCTTCCCGAATAGGTTTTTGAATGATGAACAAGTATGTATACATTCACTCCTATAAAATAGGATCAATTCCCATCTACCATTGCGTATTGGTACTTATCGAGTATAGAATAGATCTGCTTCTTTTTGTTCCTACGAATAGAATCGAATTGTTCCATTATTACTAAAAGAATAGACTAAATATTAATCCTTTCGCCAAGATAATCCCCTCAAAAGGGGAGGTCCGTAGCATAGTTTTTTTTTTCAGTGCAATAAAGTTACATAGTGTCTATTTTTCCTTGATAAAGGGGTATTTCCATGGGTTTGCCTTGGTATCGTGTTCATACCGTTGTATTGAATGATCCCGGTCGTTTGCTTTCTGTTCATATAATGCATACAGCTCTAGTTGCTGGTTGGGCCGGTTCAATGGCCCTATACGAATTAGCAGTTTTTGATCCCTCTGATCCTGTTCTTGATCCAATGTGGAGACAGGGTATGTTCGTTATACCCTTCATGACTCGTTTAGGAATAACCAATTCATGGGGGGGTTGGAGTATCACAGGAGGGACTATAACGAATCCGGGTATTTGGAGTTACGAAGGTGTGGCCGGAGCACATATTGTGTTTTCTGGATTGTGCTTCTTAGCAGCTATCTGGCATTGGGTGTATTGGGATCTAGAAATATTTTGTGATGAACGTACAGGAAAACCTTCTTTGGATTTGCCGAAGATTTTTGGAATTCATTTATTTCTCTCAGGGTTGGGTTGCTTTGGTTTTGGTGCATTTCATGTAACCGGATTGTATGGTCCGGGAATATGGGTATCCGATCCTTATGGATTAACCGGAAGGGTACAAGCCGTAAATCCTGCGTGGGGTGTCGAAGGGTTTGATCCTTTTGTTCCGGGCGGAATAGCCTCGCATCATATTGCAGCAGGTACATTGGGCATATTAGCGGGCCTATTCCATCTTAGTGTTCGTCCGCCCCAACGTCTATACAAAGGATTACGTATGGGAAATATTGAAACCGTCCTTTCCAGTAGTATCGCTGCTGTATTTTTTGCAGCTTTTGTTGTTGCTGGAACTATGTGGTATGGTTCAGCAACTACCCCGATTGAATTATTTGGGCCCACTCGTTATCAATGGGATCAGGGATACTTCCAGCAAGAAATATATCGAAGAGTTAGTACCCGGGTTAGCCGAAAATCAAAGTTTATCAGAAGCTTGGTCTAAAATTCCTGAAAAATTAGCTTTTTATGATTATATCGGGAATAATCCCGCAAAAGGTGGATTATTCAGAGCGGGTTCCATGGACAACGGGGATGGAATAGCTGTTGGTTGGTTAGGACACCCTGTTTTTAGAGATAAAGAAGGGCGCGAACTTTTTGTACGCCGTATGCCGACCTTTTTTGAAACATTTCCGGTTGTTTTGGTAGACGGAGACGGAATTGTTAGAGCCGATGTTCCTTTTCGAAGAGCAGAATCGAAGTATAGTGTTGAACAGGTCGGTGTAACTGTTGAGTTCTATGGCGGTGAACTCAATGGAGTCAGTTATAGTGATCCTGCTACTGTGAAAAAATATGCTAGACGTGCTCAATTGGGTGAAATTTTTGAATTAGATCGTGCTACTTTGAAATCCGATGGGGTTTTTCGTAGCAGTCCAAGGGGTTGGTTTACTTTTGGGCATGCTTCCTTTGCTTTGCTCTTCTTCTTCGGACACATTTGGCATGGTGCGAGAACCTTGTTCAGAGATGTCTTTGCTGGTATTGACCCAGATTTGGACGCTCAAGTAGAATTTGGGGCATTCCAAAAACTTGGAGATCCAACTACAAAAAGAGTCTAGTCTGATACAAGATTGCTCTGTTCTTTTTTTCCTTTATTTTTTGATTTGACATAGATAGGGTACCGGATAAATCTTTATTCGGATTGCTTACTTTTCATTTCTTTGACTCTTGTCTTGGTCTTTTTTTTATCCGTAAAAAGATCCCAATTAAACAGGTATGGAAGCTATAATTGTAAACCGAAATCAAATCTATGGAAGCATTGGTTTATACATTCCTCTTAGTCTCGACTCTAGGAATAATTTTTTTCGCTATCTTTTTTCGCGAACCGCCTAAAGTTCCAACTCCAACTAAAAAGGCAAAATGATTTCTCATTATCTCAATTGAAGTAATGAGCCTCACAATATTGTGAGGCTCATTACTTCAACTAGTCCCCGTGTTCCTCGAATGGATCTCTTAGTTGTTGAGAGGGTTGCCCAAAAGCAGTATATAAGGCATACCCAGTAAAACTTACAAGTAAACCAGATATAGAGATGGCAACTAGGGTTGCTGTTTCCATTATTATATAATTTCAAGACCACAATGGATCTATAATAAGATCATTTATTTACAACGGAATGGTATACAAAGTCAACAGATCTCACTGAATAAAAAAAAATATAGGATTATTTATGGCTACACAAACCGTTGACGATAGTTCTAGATCTGGGCCA
>NW_026124537.1:0-24948 GCF_025177605.1 Cucumis melo | reverse complement strand
CCATAATTGAATCTATTATTCAGAAAATATCAGTAAATACATGTATATTTTTTTGAATCGTTTCATTCGCGAGGAGCTGGATGAGAAGAAACTCTCATGTCCGGTTCTGTAGTAGAGATGGAATTTAGAAATAACCATCAACTATAACCCCAAAAGAACCAGATTCCGTAAACACCATAGAGGAAGAATGAAAGGAATATCTTATCGAGGCAATAGTATTTGCTTCGGGAGATACGCTATTCAGGCACTTGAACCCGCTTGGATCACATCGAGACAAATCGAAGCCGGACGAAGGGCAATGACACGAAATGCACGACGCGGTGGAAAAATATGGGTACGTATATTTCCGGACAAACCCGTTACACTAAGACCCACAGAAACACGTATGGGTTCAGGGAAAGGATCCCCCGAATATTGGGTAGCTGTTGTTAAACCAGGTAGAATACTTTATGAAATGAGTGGAGTAGCCGAAAATATAGCCAGAAAAGCTATTTCAATAGCGGCATCCAAAATGCCTATACGAACCCAATTCATTACTTCGGGATAGAAATGTAGAATCAAAGGAAAGCGATCTTTGTTTAAGATGAAAAAAAAAACAATTGCAGATTTATTTTTTTTTTTTTTGAAAAACAATATTTCTTTTTTTTTTTTTTACTTCGCCCTTTGCATTGAAAGAAAAGATTCCAAAATAATATGATTCAACCTCAAACCCTTTTGAATGTAGCAGATAACAGCGGAGCCCGAGAATTGATGTGTATTCGAATCATAGGGGCTAGTAATCGACGATATGCTCATATTGGTGACGTTATTGTTGCTGTAATCAAGAAAGCCGTCCCAAATACACCTCTAGAAAGATCAGAAGTGATCAGAGCTGTAATTGTACGTACTTGTAAAGAACTCAAACGAGAAAATGGTATGATAATACGATATGATGACAATGCTGCGGTTGTTATTGATCAAGAAGGAAATCCAAAAGGAACTCGAATTTTTGGTGCGATTGCCCGAGAATTGAGACAGTTAAATTTCACTAAAATAATTTCATTAGCACCTGAAGTATTATAAAATGAGACAGACCGTGAGATAGTTATACTATTTGAATGAAATTAATTAGTAGATTGTGTATCACGTATATACCTTTTAAAATTCATAACTATTTAATAAAAAAGAATGTTGATTAGATCAAAAATTTAAGTAACCAATAATTTTCGTTTATCATGGGTAAGGACACTATTGCTAACATAATAACCTCTATTCGCAATGCTGACATGAATAGAAAAGGAATGGTTCGAATACCATCTACTAACATCACCGAAAACATTGTTAAAATACTTTTACGAGAAGGTTTTATTGAAAACGTAAGGAAACATCGGGAAAGCAACAAGGATTTTTGGGTTTTAACCCTACGACATAGAAGAAATAGGAAAGGACCATATAAAACGATTTTAAATTTAAAACGGATCAGTCGACCTGGTCTCCGAATATATTCTAACTATCAAAAAATTCCTAGAATTTTAGGCGGAATGGGCATTGTAATTCTGTCTACTTCTCGGGGTATAATGACAGACCGAGAAGCTCGACTACAGGGAATCGGCGGCGAAATTTTGTGTTATATATGGTAATCTTTATGATATTCGAATTATACACAGAACTTCCCTATTTGTAAAAAAAAAAAAAAAAGAAAAGAGGTGGGTTTATAGTTTATAATACGACTCCCCCTTGATTAATTGATACTTTGAAGGGTGTTTCGTCTGGAATGAAAGAGCAAAAAAGGATTTCTGAAGGTTTAATTACTGAATCACTTACCAATGATATGTTTTGGGTTTGTTTAGATAATGAGGATCCAATTCTAGGTTACGTTTCAGGAAGGATTCAACATAGTTTTATCCATATACTAGGTAATAGAGAGTCAAAATTTCAGTAAGTTGTTACGATTCAACCAGGACCAGAAGGCGTATAATTTATAGACTACGAAACAAAGATTCGAATGATTAGGTGAAGTAGTCTTTTCACGTGCAATATTCTTTTTTTTGTAGGGAGATCCAATTCGAAATAGAAAATTTCAAGAAACTTATTTTCTTCCAATAAGTAGATTAAGGTAAGGAATAAAAAATATGAAAATAAGGGCCTCCATTCGGAAAATTTGTGAAAAATGTCGCCTGATCCGTAGGCGGAGACGAATTATGGTAATTTGTTCCAATCCGAGACATAAACAAAGACAAGGATAATCTTTATAAAAAAAAGGACCCCTAAAGGCCACCCACAATATATACATAAAAAGAAATTAAAGGATCCGTTTTGACATGAAATGGATATATCCATATATCTCTGACTTAGATTTATGAGATGATAAAATATGGCAAAACCCATACCAAGAATCGGTTCACGTAGAAATGGACGTATTAGCTCACGTAAAAGTACGCGTAGAATACCAAAGGGCGTTATTCATGTTCAAGCAAGTTTCAACAATACAATTGTGACTGTTACAGATGTACGGGGTCGGGTAATTTCTTGGTCCTCCGCCGGTACGTGTGGATTCAAAGGTACAAGAAGAGGGACACCATTTGCCGCCCAAACCGCAGCAGGAAATGCTATTCGGGCAGTAGTGGATCAAGGGATGCAACGAGCCGAAGTTATGATAAAGGGCCCCGGTCTCGGAAGAGATGCAGCATTAAGAGCTATTCGGAGAAGCGGTATACTATTAAGTTTCATACGGGATGTAACCCCTATGCCACATAATGGCTGTAGGCCCCCTAAAAAACGACGTGTGTAAAAATAAACATTGAAGAGAAATTTCAAGAGAAATAAATAATTCAATGATTTTATCAAAAAATATTACTATGGTTCGAGAGAAAATCAGAGTATCGACTCGGACACTAAAGTGGAAGTGTGTTGAATCAAGAGCAGACAGTAAGCGTCTTTATTATGGACGCTTTATTCTGTCTCCACTTATGAAGGGACAAGGGGATACTATAGGCATTGCGATGCGAAAAGCTTTGCTTGGAGAAATAGAGGGAACATGTATCACACGTGCAAAATCTGAAAAAATCCCACATGAATACTCTACCATAGTCGGTATTCAAGAATCAGTACATGAAATTTTAATGAATTTGAAAGAAATTGTATTGAGAAGTAATCTGTATGGAACTCGTGATGCGTCTATTTGTGTCAAGGGTCCTGGATGCGTAACTGCTCAAGACATCATCTTACCACCTTCGGTGGAAATCGTTGATAATACACAGCATATAGCTAACCTAACGGAACCAATTAATTTTTGTATTGAATTAAAGATCGAGAGGAATCGCGGATATCATATACAAACGCCAAATAATTTTCAAGACGCAAGTTATCCTATGGATGCTATATTCATGCCTGTTCGAAATGTTAATCATAGTATTCATTCTTATGTAAATGGGAATGAAAAACAAGAGATACTTTTTCTCGAAATATGGACCAATGGAAGTTTAACTCCTAAAGAAGCACTTCATGAAGCCTCTCGGAATTTGATTGATTTATTTATTCCTTTTTTACATGCGGAAGAAGAAAAAGAAAACTTCCATTTTAAAAATAATAAACAAAAAGTTACTTTACCCCTTTTTACTTTTCATGAGAAATTGGCGAAACTAAGAAAAAAGAAAAAAGAAAGAGCATTAAAATATATTTTTATTGACCAATCAGAATTGCCTCCTAGGATCTATAATTGCCTCAAAAGGTGCAATATACATACATTATTTGACCTTTTGAATAATAGTCCAGACGAACTTATGAAAATCAAACATTTTCGCATAGAAGACGTAAAACATATATTAGACATTCTCGAAATGGAAAAGAATTTTGCATAAATTTGAAATCCATTGGATTTTTGTTGTAAAAAAACTTTATAAAAAAAAAAGACGAAAATGAAGTTTGAATCTTTAACAGAATCCGTATACTCAAAATAAATCAAAAATTTCATTAAATATGTGTATCTAGGGGTAATTCACTTTGAAGCAACTATTCCCTAGATACACACATCGTGATATTTTATTTATTTCACAATTGAATCAATTTAAAAAAGCCCTAAAGTTAGGGATTTATCAATCGGTAATGTTGCTCCAATACCCAACCAAAGAGCTACTGCGGTACCAATCAAAAAGACGGTTGTCGCTACTGGACGACGAAATGGATTTTGGAATTTATTGACATTCTCCAAAAATGGTACAGTTAATAATCCCGCCGGTACGGAAACCATTAAAAGAACACCCAATAACTTATTTGGCACTGTACGAAGTATTTGAAATACGGGAAAGAAATACCATTCCGGCAATATTTCCAAAGGAGTTGCAAATGGATCTGCGGGTTCACCAATCATTGATGGTTCTAGAACCGCTAAGCCCACGTTACATGCAATAGTACCTAGAATGACTACTGGAAAAATATATAAAAGATCATTGGGCCATGCGGGTTCTCCGTAATAATTATGACCCATACCCTTAGCCAATTTAGCTCTTAATACAGGATCATTCAAATCTGGTTTTTTTGTTATTAGGATAGGTGAATTATTATGGATCCATCCCCCGAAAGAACCGGACATGATAATTTTTCATCATCCGGCTCGAGCACAAATCAAACGAACCAACTGGATCCAGAAAAAAAAATCGATATCTTATCCAAGCATATATAAAATAAATGAGTGATTCAATGTAAGAAAAAATTTAGCGGATTCCGTTTTCAAGAGTTACAATTATCCATTGCAAGGAATTAAGTTCGTACAGATAAATGCTCAATACCCAAGTAGGCTTACAAAGTTGATAATGTTCAAGTGCTTTCTGGGTCGTCTCAAACCTTGCGATGGGGCTTTAGCCCCCAAAAATATTGATACTTTTTACATCCAAAGGATTTACTTGTTACTAATAGAGTCTAGCCTATGTTCTTCTTTAGATCCCTTGTTTCACTCCGATAGTATTATAAATCGAGTCAATGCAGAGGAAATGAATGCATTTTCATACTATTAAGTAAGTGAAATAGATAAAACATAATCTGTATTATGGCATATATATCACCTATTCTAATGGATCTTACGGAGCCTGGTCATGCACGACATGGTCAAGTCTGATCATGGAAAAGATTCTCTTCAAGCGAACCAGCCTACCCTCTGTATGGAGCTTTCGCGGTGGTTGGAATAAAGACACATTTTGTTGTGAATCCCAATGTGGCAGATAAAAAGACATATATCTACACGGTCCAATCAATAGTTCAAGTCACACACTCCCATAATCCATTTTCTCTTCGAAGAATTCCCTTCAACTATTATTGAAAAATAACGAATAAAATTTCGTGGAGTTGAAGGGAAATATCCAAATACATGTCTTATTTTTCAATAATCCATATTTGCAGCAATGAAATACTCTTCTTCCCCCCTGAGTAATCATAAATAACTAATTACAAATCTATGATTTCTATTCTCTATAAAGGACCAGAAATGCCTTGCTTACGTATCATTGGGAAGTGCATTAACATAAATACGGCAGTAAGAAGAGGTAATACAAAAGTGTGTAAACTATAAAAACGAGTCAAGGTAGATTGTCCCACACTAGCACTTCCGCGTAATAACTCTACCAAAGGCGACCCTATTACTGGAATAGCTTCCGGTACACCTGTTACAATTTTGACTGCCCAATAACCAATTTGGTCCCGAGGTAAGGAATAACCAGTTACACCAAAGGATGCGGTCAATACAGCCAGAACCACACCTGTAACCCAAGTCAATTCACGAGGTTTTTTAAATCCACCAGTAAGATACACGCGAAATACGTGCAGGATCATCATTAAGACCATCATACTTGCCGACCATCTATGAACTGATCGGATTAACCAACCAAAATTTGCTTCCGTCATTATATATTGAACAGAAGCAAAAGCCTCAGTAACGGTCGGACGGTAGTAAAAAGTCATAGCAAACCCCGTAGCTACTTGTACTAAAAAACAAGTAAGCGTAATTCCTCCTAGACAATAAAATATGTTGACATGAGGAGGAACGTATTTACTAGTTATATCATCTGCAATCGCCTGAATTTCAAGACGTTCTTCGAACCAATCATACACTTTATTGAGATAGGTAAACCAAGGGGACCCCCCTCTGAGAACCGTATATGAGAATTTCGTCTCGTACGGCTCAAACAGAAACACCCAAATACCGCTCGTAACGGATATGTGTACTAAAAAGTTTCAAACTTCTTAATGCTATGATTCAATTTTTTGTATCAAGATACGAAAGAATCAAAATCCGAAAAGTCTTCTTTGTAGTTATAATGCCCAAATATCAAGTCGGCTCATTCATAGTTATATTGATCATTAGGGGCCTCTTGAATCTTCTATTTACCTATTTTTTTTCTTTGATTTGTATGTAATGCGACTTTACTCTTGTTTTCTTTATTATTGATAGGAATTATCTTGTTAAGACCCTATGAATCAATTAAAACCTTAGATTCAGACTAGAACCACGATGATTCAATAAAAAACCTTCCAAAAAAAGTTCAAAAATTCCCTGAGTAAGAACCCTTGGATTATCACTTATTCAATGCTTATTCAATGACTGAATATAATGAAAAAAGCTAAAGAAAGGTTTATCCTTTAACCAAAATAAGTAGAAACGAAAGAATAAATTTTTTTTATTTATCACTTCTAACTCTTGTTTCGGAGTCCGGCCACGAGGTCTGATAAGTATGAATCATAGTTCTAATATTTGTTCTAATATTTTGGAATCTATTTCATATATTCTGTGCTCCAGATACTAGCCTAGACTGAATATCCAACGAGATCAAATCATCTTCATCAAGATGACCGACTTCTTCTCTGTCGTATCCATAGGATCAATTCTAACAAGTCACACACTCATATTCCGGAAATACAGAAAAAAATAAATTCCACGATCGAACTACCAAAAAATAGTGGGCTAAAAAGCAGAAACCTACATACTTTAGACTTTCCTTTTTATTGAAAAGTTATTTAGGGGTTCTTGTGAATCGAATCTAATTGCTTGAAATTCCGTCCAGTAAAATGGAAGAATTATAAATCTCCAAAATAATACATAGGAATATCGCAAATAAACCCATCGCGACACCCATTAAAGGTGTAGTTCCCCACCCAGGAGCCACTTTACCATATTCCGAATTCAATGGTTTCAATAAATCCCCTACAACAGTTCGTCTTGGCCCAGATCTAGAACTATCGTCAACGGTTTGTGTAGCCATAAATAATCCTATATTTTTTTTTATTCAGTGAGATCTGTTGACTTTGTATACCATTCCGTTGTAAATAAATGATCTTATTATAGATCCATTGTGGTCTTGAAATTATATAATAATGGAAACAGCAACCCTAGTTGCCATCTCTATATCTGGTTTACTTGTAAGTTTTACTGGGTATGCCTTATATACTGCTTTTGGGCAACCCTCTCAACAACTAAGAGATCCATTCGAGGAACACGGGGACTAGTTGAAGTAATGAGCCTCACAATATTGTGAGGCTCATTACTTCAATTGAGATAATGAGAAATCATTTTGCCTTTTTAGTTGGAGTTGGAACTTTAGGCGGTTCGCGAAAAAAGATAGCGAAAAAAATTATTCCTAGAGTCGAGACTAAGAGGAATGTATAAACCAATGCTTCCATAGATTTGATTTCGGTTTACAATTATAGCTTCCATACCTGTTTAATTGGGATCTTTTTACGGATAAAAAAAAGACCAAGACAAGAGTCAAAGAAATGAAAAGTAAGCAATCCGAATAAAGATTTATCCGGTACCCTATCTATGTCAAATCAAAAAATAAAGGAAAAAAAGAACAGAGCAATCTTGTATCAGACTAGACTCTTTTTGTAGTTGGATCTCCAAGTTTTTGGAATGCCCCAAATTCTACTTGAGCGTCCAAATCTGGGTCAATACCAGCAAAGACATCTCTGAACAAGGTTCTCGCACCATGCCAAATGTGTCCGAAGAAGAAGAGCAAAGCAAAGGAAGCATGCCCAAAAGTAAACCAACCCCTTGGACTGCTACGAAAAACCCCATCGGATTTCAAAGTAGCACGATCTAATTCAAAAATTTCACCCAATTGAGCACGTCTAGCATATTTTTTCACAGTAGCAGGATCACTATAACTGACTCCATTGAGTTCACCGCCATAGAACTCAACAGTTACACCGACCTGTTCAACACTATACTTCGATTCTGCTCTTCGAAAAGGAACATCGGCTCTAACAATTCCGTCTCCGTCTACCAAAACAACCGGAAATGTTTCAAAAAAGGTCGGCATACGGCGTACAAAAAGTTCGCGCCCTTCTTTATCTCTAAAAACAGGGTGTCCTAACCAACCAACAGCTATTCCATCCCCGTTGTCCATGGAACCCGCTCTGAATAATCCACCTTTTGCGGGATTATTCCCGATATAATCATAAAAAGCTAATTTTTCAGGAATTTTAGACCAAGCTTCTGATAAACTTTGATTTTCGGCTAACCCGGTACTAACTCTTCGATATATTTCTTGCTGGAAGTATCCCTGATCCCATTGATAACGAGTGGGCCCAAATAATTCAATCGGGGTAGTTGCTGAACCATACCACATAGTTCCAGCAACAACAAAAGCTGCAAAAAATACAGCAGCGATACTACTGGAAAGGACGGTTTCAATATTTCCCATACGTAATCCTTTGTATAGACGTTGGGGCGGACGAACACTAAGATGGAATAGGCCCGCTAATATGCCCAATGTACCTGCTGCAATATGATGCGAGGCTATTCCGCCCGGAACAAAAGGATCAAACCCTTCGACACCCCACGCAGGATTTACGGCTTGTACCCTTCCGGTTAATCCATAAGGATCGGATACCCATATTCCCGGACCATACAATCCGGTTACATGAAATGCACCAAAACCAAAGCAACCCAACCCTGAGAGAAATAAATGAATTCCAAAAATCTTCGGCAAATCCAAAGAAGGTTTTCCTGTACGTTCATCACAAAATATTTCTAGATCCCAATACACCCAATGCCAGATAGCTGCTAAGAAGCACAATCCAGAAAACACAATATGTGCTCCGGCCACACCTTCGTAACTCCAAATACCCGGATTCGTTATAGTCCCTCCTGTGATACTCCAACCCCCCCATGAATTGGTTATTCCTAAACGAGTCATGAAGGGTATAACGAACATACCCTGTCTCCACATTGGATCAAGAACAGGATCAGAGGGATCAAAAACTGCTAATTCGTATAGGGCCATTGAACCGGCCCAACCAGCAACTAGAGCTGTATGCATTATATGAACAGAAAGCAAACGACCGGGATCATTCAATACAACGGTATGAACACGATACCAAGGCAAACCCATGGAAATACCCCTTTATCAAGGAAAAATAGACACTATGTAACTTTATTGCACTGAAAAAAAAAACTATGCTACGGACCTCCCCTTTTGAGGGGATTATCTTGGCGAAAGGATTAATATTTAGTCTATTCTTTTAGTAATAATGGAACAATTCGATTCTATTCGTAGGAACAAAAAGAAGCAGATCTATTCTATACTCGATAAGTACCAATACGCAATGGTAGATGGGAATTGATCCTATTTTATAGGAGTGAATGTATACATACTTGTTCATCATTCAAAAACCTATTCGGGAAGAAGTTTCCCTTATTAATTCTGTTTTCCTTTTTTATGAACTTATTAAATCTATGTATAAAATATGCTAAAAGATAAAATCTGATAAAGGCCCATCTTATTTATTAAGACAATAAACCCGTTGTTACGCTTCCACATCAAAGTTAGCTATAGTACTTAATTCTTTTTTCTTTGCTTTAATGCCTATTGGTGTTCCAAAAGTACCTTTTCGAAGTCCCGGAGAGGAAGACGCATCGTGGGTTGACCTATAGTGCGACTTGTCAGATATATTGGGTCATATGGTATTTCCCCGTTCTCTCCCCCGATCGAGATATCCTCTCTTTCGCCCAAGACGGATTGATTTAATCATCAAAAATTTGGAGCGTGAAGTGCAATTAGATCTATTTTTTGGGGGGTATCCAGATTAATATTATCAATTAGAATAATTTATGGTTTTCTCGGTGTGTACTAATAAAATGAAGTATCCAGGCTCCGCTTAGAAAAAACTCAATTTGGAATCTATCTATTCTATGATTACTACTACTTGTATCATATTCGATTTATCAATAGCATTGATAGAAAACTTTTAATCAATCGAGTAATATGAAGTAAATTGAAAAAAAAAAAGAAGTCGTAGCAAAAAGCCATGCTATTGGGGCATTTGTCCTATATGTGCAAATCCAAATCGGGCAGATCTTGACTCGGAGTAGAGCATAAACCTAAAAGAATTGAAGAAGACCATTTTGGAACAAGAAAATGACATCGGAATTGAAATTGAATCTCGATGAAACAATATATCAATGAAAAGTTAGTTCGATAAATTGAAAATTTAATGAATTGTTTTTTTATTTATTGAAATTTATAGTATAGATAAACGACCGCGGGCCAAAGGACAAAACTCATCCATTTTGAAAAAAAAATGGAAGGTAAGAAAAAGCCCCTTCATTAGAAGTTAGAAAGAGTCCTCTAAAGAAGGCTAAAATCTAAACATTGATTCTTTTTTCGCTATTTTTTTTGAACCGTATGCATCAAAAGGTGCCCGTACGGTTCTTAAGGGATACAATTTTATCCTAATCAACCGACTTTATCGAGAAAGATTACTTTTTTTAGGCCAAGAGGTTGATAGTGATATTTCGAATCAACTTATTAGTCTTATGGTATATCTCAGTATGGAGGATGATACCAAAGATCTGTATTTATTTATAAACTCTCCCGGTGGAGGGGTAATAAGCGGATTAGGTATTTATGATACTATGCAATTTGTGCAACCAGATGTACAGACAATATGCATGGGATTAGCCGCTTCAATGGGATCTTTTATTCTAGTCGGAGGAGAAATTACCAAACGTCTAGCATTCCCGCACGCTCGGCGCCAATGAGTTTTTTTTAGACAAAAAGAAAACTATGCCTTCGCCATATAAAATATTAAGTAATAATAGCATGGCACTTTGAATTCGATATGAGAATTTTTTTTTTCTAAACCATTAGGTTATGTATCGAAAGAGTAGTATGAGATAAAAGGCATTTCCGATTGTAGGCTGATTTATCGCGGAGGCCTCTTTCAGCGTCACAAACTTTTTTGTTTTCACGACGGAAGACTCTTAACAATATTTCTGTTATGAAAGACTACGAAATATTTATTTTTAAGAAAAAAAATAAAAAAAAGAAACTTTGGGATTGCTGAATAACAAACGAAATCATAAAGCAACGGAACCATCATAGTATTTTGAAATTACTAAAAAAAAGGAAGGGTGGTTATTGGATCATTTACTGCTCTGGGTCTGCTAGATCCTATATTTTCTATTCCTTCGCTGGAAGGTAAAAATGAATTCCATTGTGGAGCCGTATGCACTGCACAAAGGATGCCTGTACGGTTGTTAATCCTATCTTTTTTTTATTATCTTTGACTCATCATGATAATGATGTAAGATAGAGAAAACCATTTATTAAATCATCAGGGTAATGATCCATCAACCTGCTAGTTCTTTTTATGAGGCACAAACGGTAGAATTTATCCTGGAAGCGAAAGAACTACTGAGGCTGCGCGAAATCCTCACAAGGGTTTATGTACAAAGAACAGGCAAACCCTTATGGGTTATATCCGAAGACATGGAAAGGGATGTTTTTATGTCAGCAACAGAAGCCCAAGCTCATGGAATTGTTGATCTTGTAGCGGTTGAATAACAAATAGCAGGTATTTCACGCAAAAATCCGAAATTTTCGATTTTCTCTTTTTACCGGGGTTAATATATTACTATTAATCATATTAATTATTAATATCGAATATAGAAGTAATTCATAATCATCCGGTTAGGATTGATCTAAACCAACTCATTATGTATACAATTCAACATGCCAACTATTAAACAACTTATTAGAAACACAAGACAGCCAATCAGAAATGTCACCAAATCGCCCGCCCTTCGGGGATGCCCTCAGCGTCGAGGAACATGTACTAGGGTGTATGTGCGACTCGTTTAGACCATGGACCGGGACAAAAGAAAGTACAAAATTTTTCCCGTATCAGTTATAAGTACAGTGAATAGGATAGAATGAATGGAAGAAATCCGTTCACTACCGAAAATAAATAAACAAAGATTTATCGTATCCTTTTATTGTGTATCAAATTTATGGTTTCTATTGGTGCAAATCCAATCATCTCTATTTTCAATTTTAGATGAGAAAGAATTCCCCATTGGTAACAAATGCTTATCCATTAAGCAGAGGAAATCCTATTTAACAGAAGGATTATAGCCTTATTCTTCCAAGAACGGACTAAGAGGGTCAGCTACCCAACCAATCTTCATAATTAAATACCGTTACTGTATAGGTAGATCTCGTTGTGAAAGACCGATTACTAGATAATTCATGGGTAGAGCCAAAGAGGGTGAACTGTACAAGTTAACAATAACATTGATGAAATAAAAGAAGGAGCTCCGGTGTATAGAGAGGACCTCACCGTTTAAGAAGTAACCATAGAAACGAAGGAACCCACTATTTCTTTATCCATTTCTATTTTTATTTATTTACTCTATTTTTGTTTTTTATACCTAGTAAAAATACTATTTCGTATTTTGGGGTGATTAGAACAAAAAAAGAAATAGTGGTCGGGAAGGTTATAGTAGCAAAAGCCATTGGAATTTTTATTTTATACATTGGAAAAATACGTTTTGTTATTAATAGACTAGGAAAGGAGAAAGGAATAACTGAAAGAAAGGAAATCCATTAGTTATTCATCAAAGTTTCATTTATTCAATGACTAGAATTAAACGAGGATATATAGCTCGGAGACGTAGAACAAAAATTCGTTTATTTGCATCAAGCTTTCGAGGGGCTCATTCAAGACTTACTCGAACTATTACTCAACAGAAAATAAGAGCTTTGGCTTCAGCTTATCGGGATAGAGGTAGGCAAAAAAGAAATTTTCGACAGTTGTGGATCGCTCGAATAAATGCAGTAATTCGATCTAATAAGGTAGACTACAGTTATAGTAGATTCATACACAATCTGTACAAGAGGCAGTTGCTTCTTAATCGTAAAATACTTGCCCAAATCGCGATATTAAATAGAAATTGTCTTTATATGATTTCCAATGAGATCATAAAATACGAAGATTGCAAAGAATCCAGCGGAATGCTTAAAATGGAGTTCTCTGGAGAATGAACTCCGAGAAGGTAGAGTAGAAATTAGTATGATAAAATATGATAAAGTGGTCAAAATGAGCAAATATGTTCAATAAAAAAAAAACGATTTATTCTTCTTCCACTATTCTTTCTTTTTCTTACGACACGACAATCGAATCTAGATTTTCGGATTTTTCGAACAAAGAATCAATCTGCGGTTGAGTTTGGATTAGAATTTTAATTCAATTAAAGAGTAAGCTAAGTCTATTTATTCCTGGTTCTAAGACCAATAGTTCTAGCGGTCGACTCGCTTCTTTCAAATTGTTTCTCATTATTAAGAAAAGGTAACAAAGATAAAATACGAGCTTGTTTTATAGCAATAGTAATTAAGCGTTGCTGTTTTAAGGTCAATCTATTTACCCGTCTAGATAATATTTTTCCTTGTTCACTAATAAATCGACTAATTAAACTCATGTTTCTATAATCAATTCGATCCCCCGATGGAATCGGGGGCAAACGCCTACGAAAAGATCGTTTGGATTTAAGAAAGAGTCGCTTGGATTTATCCATGGTTTTTTTATTCCTTATCCCGAAAATCCTATTTCTTAATTCTAAATCATTTTAGATCCGATCGAAATAGGATTTGGTTTGTTTATATTTAAATCTAAAATATGTCTAATATATGTAATTTTTCATCTTCCTTGGATTGGAAAAGGGTGACACACAGCCGATCGGTTCGATCTATTTCTTTATCTCCCCATGAATCGTATGTTTGTAACACCGGGGACAGAATTTTCTCAATTCCAATCGACTAGGCGTATTGTGTCGATTCTTTTGAGTAATATATCTGGAAATCCCTATTGATTCCTTATTAACACCGTTTCGAACACAACGAGTACATTCCAAAATAACAGTTACTCGGGCATCTTTACCCTTGGCCATGAACCTCCCTTGGATTTTTGATTCACGCAACTCTTCCATTTTCCGATCCAAAATGAAGAAAAAAAGAAAAATTGGTAACTCGAAATAAAATTATGAAAGATTTCGTTACAATCAAATATTAAAATATAGTAATACAATAATTTCTAAATTTAGAATCGCAGTACAGTTTTTCATTTAAGTATTTTGTATGATATTGTTGCCCTAGCCATCACATTTTCATTTTCGTTCTCACTCTTTTATTAATTAAATTTGAACCTGGCGCCGCGTCCGAGTTTGACTGAGGTTGAATCCATTTTGATTCTTTCTAACTTATTCTAAGTCTAAAAACTCTAAAAAAAAGAAGGGGGAAGGGGATTAGTCAAAGATATTTGATTGTTTTTCTAATCTTCTTCACCCCTTCCCAAGTCAATAACTAGAATGAAAAAAACGGGAATACCAACGCATCCGGGAATAAACGATTGATCTCGATTAATAGACCCGCTAAAGCCCCGAACCATATAGTACTTACTACCGGTGCCACGGAGAGATATGTTTTTAGATCTCGCATTGAAAACCCTCCTACTTTATAGTAATTTGTAATACATACTGGTATTACATACCATCAAATGTATATATAGTTAATAACCGCTTGTATTGTCCGCGGAATTCCTAATTCAAATTGAAATGTACAACAGTTCAATTCGGTAGATATTCCCTTTTTTATTAAAAAAAATATGTAGCTTTCCGCCCCACCCCAAATATTCATTTTTCTTTACGGCGGATTTAATATTTATTATTTCATACGTATATAAGTCTTTTTATTATTTTTATTATATTTTATATATGATATGAGACAAAAAAGAAGAAATGGCAAGATAATTTGTGTATACCAATGGAGGAAATAAATAAAAAATGTGGAAAACAAGACAGGGATTCTCTACAATAACACTGTAGACCAATTGAAAGGGATGTAGCGCAGCTTGGTAGCGCGTTTGTTTTGGGTACAAAATGTCACGGGTTCAAATCCTGTCATCCCTACCTATTACTTATCTTCTGAACAGTAACGAGGAATCAATTGAGATCCATAAAAATTGAACATACATATATCGAATCAATCTTTTTTTATTTAATTTTATGATATTCTCTATGATAATATATGTATCGAAGATATATTCGGGTTGCTTTTAGTTTGATAATAAAACGCTCTTAGTTCAGTTCGGTAGAACGCGGGTCTCCAAAACCCGATGTCGTAGGTTCAAATCCTATAGAGCGTGATTCGATTCTTGTTGTTGTTAAATCAAAATGATACTGAAATAATTCAACAGAAATCAAAATTTTACCTCCTATAAAGCAAGTAGGGGGTCAATCAAAAAAAAGAACTGTTAATTAATCAAAGGTCCAACTGATCCCCCCGTCTGTATTGTAAATATGCGGTCACAAATAATCCAGCCAAAGTAATAGGAATTAGACCTAATACGATTCCAAATAGAAAAACTTCAATCATTTCAATTTAGTTGAACGAGGAAAAGGAGAGGTAATATCTATCCTTAAAATATTAATCGGTATTGCCCATGAATCTCAATGACCAAGAATTCGAAATTGAATTGACAAGGTAAAGAACTCTACAATATATAGAATATATTGAATAACACCGAAATCTTTCTTTTTTTTGAATTGTGCATTCAATGAATTTTAATCAAATAAGTCGTATCTTGTTCAGACCGATAAATAGAGCTGAGGTTATAGTTAAAACTGCTAGTAGAAAACCGAAATAACTAGTGATAGTAGGCATGACGAGGCTAAATGAAATACGTTATTTTTATCCATATGTTTATAAAGCACTTCCCTAAGTTTCTATTTTTGAAAGATACGCGGATGGATAAGTAAAAATACTAATTGAAAAAATATATTCAATTGAAAGTTTTTGATTCATCTATTATTATGATTATAGATGATACTAACAAAAATCTTGTGACATAGGTAAGAAATCAATTCATCATCTGTCTCTCTATCCCGCAATTCGGAATCAAGGGATTCATTGAACAACTCTTGAGTTTTCAAAACAAATATTCTTATTATAAAGAATTTATAAACAATAATTTAATATATAAATCTAGTAAATATATAAATCTATTAAATGGATTCTAAATAATTAGAAAGAAAAAAAAAAAAAAAAAAGAAAAATAATAAATAAACTATGTTGTGTAACTTGATTCCAAAAATGAAATGCTCTTTGAATCGCTGAAGAATGAATGACCTTATAATGCCCTTTATTTATGAAATTGTATTCCCACTAATTAGATTTTATGTAGTGGGTTCATTTCCATAAAATCTTTTTTAAAAAGAAAAAAAGTATCGCACGATCAGATCACTCGAAACTAGGTTCTCCATTTATTCTTATTCTTTCCATATTAAAAACATTCTTCTAATTAGTTGAAGAACGATCGTTTGAGTCTAATATAAAACAATAATGCGTGCATTACGAATATTTATTATTCTTCTATTCGTTGTTCTGTTTCGTTCATCGAATCCTATGTACTACTGTTACTTGTTACTGGACGACTAACCAATTCCTTAAAATAAAAAAAGATTCAAACAAAAATATAACTACAAACACAAAAGAAATATTTCGAGATTTCACGTCTAATTTCATTGAATTTTGGGACTATTAGAATCTGCTTCCTAAATTATTATAAACCAACCAGTCGGATTCACATTTTACCCAATCTTCGCTTTCTAGCCCGAAGCCAATAACCGATAGAATCCTTAATACTACAGACAGGCATTTTCAGAATTTTCTATTGAATGAATGGTATATGATTCTACATCGACAAGCAGCAAGAAAAGAAGAAACAAATTATATTATTTAGTTTTAGTGCTTCATTTTGATACTTATTGTGAAATTGCGTTGCTGCGTCAGAAGAAGGATAGCTATACTGATTCGGTATACTCTAAAAACACCCTCGGTACAATATTGACGATCTTACAAAGATAAAATTTCAGTTAATTTCCATTTACTGATCTCATCTTTTACGGAATCGATCCCCCTTTTGACTGTACAAGAATATGTGGAGCTCGGCATGTCTGGAAGCACAGGAGAACGTTCTTTTGCTGATATTATCACCAGTATTCGATACTGGGTCATTCATAGCATTACTATACCTTCTCTATTCATTGCAGGTTGGTTATTCGTCAGCACGGGTTTAGCTTACGATGTTTTTGGAAGCCCTCGTCCAAATGAGTATTTTACAGAGAGCCGACAAGGAATTCCATTAATAACTGGCCGTTTTGATTCTTTGGAACAACTCGATGAATTTAGTAGATCTTTTTAGGAGGACCAAATGACTATCGATAAAACTTATCCTATTTTTACAGTGCGATGGTTAACTGTTCACGGACTAGCTGTACCTACCGTTTCTTTTTTAGGGTCAATATCAGCAATGCAATTCATCCAACGATAAACCTAATCCGAATTATAGAGCTATGACACAATCAAATCCGAACGAACAAAATGTTGAATTGAATCGTACCAGTCTTTACTGGGGGTTATTACTCATTTTTGTACTTGCTGTTTTATTTTCCAATTATTTCTTCAATTAAATAAAAGAAAATACTAAATAATAGTACGAATTATCTTATCCCATTCGGAAGGATATCATCTCATAATTATCTATGACTGTTTCTGTCTCTAGCACGACCACTTGATGAAATGGGGAGGGAAGTGGGACAAATGGCCGAGACTACTGGAAGGATTCCTCTTTGGATAATCGGTACTGTAACTGGTATTCCTGTGATCGGTTTAGTTGGTATTTTCTTTTATGGTTCATATTCCGGCTTAGGTTCATCTCTGTAATAATCGGATGAACTGAGTTGGAGACATGAAAGCGTAAGAACTCAACAGGATCCCCCTCAAATCAGAAAAAAAGAGGGGGTAGGTCCCGTTGAGCTCTTACTAATTAGAATTAGACTAATTTATTCATATAAATGAAAAAATGGATCTTTCCTATTTTTTCAAAAAACTTCATTTCTTTCTGATTCTGAATTGCTTCAAAAAAAAAATTGATTCAGACCATCTCTTTCGCGATCGTATCGGTCGATACTTTCATTTCAAAGCGAAAAAAAGAAAGAGAGAATCACTCGATTCCCTCTTTCTGGATGATACAATCCCAATATAACAATATTATATTTCTATCGATCAGATATCACAAACCCTTTAAATAGATTAAAATATACTAATAGAATTTTCTATAGTTATTTTAATATAAAATAGAATTGAAAAATTCATTGAATTTGTTCACTACTTATGTAATAAATCGAAAAAAAGGTTCTGATAAACCGGGAAAAATTGAAACTAAGAATAGAGATCTTTGACGAACGGGATCAAGAATAATTCATTAGTTTATTATTTCGACACCAGAACAAGAAAAGGAATTTTTCTGGTATCGAATACTAGAAAGATGCATAATTCCTTCTAGAATCCTTTGTTCCCTTCATTTTTTTTCTATTCTCCATTTACTTATCTTATTTTTAATATCTACTCTATTTTTATTCTATTAGAATAAAAATAGACACATTCAATGACATTTCAATCTGGCACCAGTGACATAATAATCATAATAATACCGCTCCTATTTGTATTGTAAAAAACAAAGAAATAAAGAAGAGGTAAAATAGTCTTCCTGACAATATAATATCCATACTATGACTAGTAATGCGGTACAAGTAATTACCGAAATAGGGTCGAAAAAGAATAAAAAAAAAAACAAGGGAAAAAGTTTTTCATAATTTTTTGATCATACATAATTAAATTATAGAATTGCCAACAAGAATTTGGTTTTTTTTACGAACTTTATTTGATAAATCCCCAGATTTAGAAATTCATTTCGGACAATTGAACCTTCTCAAACTGTTTCTTTTTAAGAACTAAAAAGATTTGTGCCAAAATAACAGATGCAAAAAAGAACAAAAGGCCTTGGACACGTAATGGATCTTGAAGGACGATTTCCGCATCTCCCTGACCAAATCCTCCCACATTAGGATTACTCGTTAATGGTTGATCAAGTTTGATGGATTCGCCCTCTGAAACAAGAAGTTCTGGTCCTGGAGGGATAATATCAACCACTTGACGCCCATTCGCTGCATCCACTATGGTTATTTCATATCCTCCTTTTTCTTTTCGTATTATTTTGCTTACTATCCCTGCTGCTGTAGCATTATAAACATTATTATTACTCTTACTCCCGTCGGGATAAATCTGACCCCTTCCCCTGTTCCCGCCTACGTATATGGGATATTTTAAGAAGTGAACATCTTTCTTAGTCGCAGGGTCCGGGGAAAGAATAGGAAAGGTGATTTCACTATATTTCTGACCAGGAACAGGACCTATCACAAGAATATTTTTTTTAGTGGGACGATAGCTCTGAAAAGAAAGATTGCCCATCTTTTCTTTAATCTCGGGAGAAATACGATCGGGGGGGGGCTAATTCAAACCCCTCGGGTAAAATAAGAACAGCCCCCACATTCAAACCACCCTTTTTACCATTCGCAAGAACTTGTTTCAGTTGCATATCATAAGGAATTCGAACAACTGCTTCAAATACAGTATCAGGAAGTACCGCTTGTGGAACCTCGATATCCACGGGCTTATTAGCTAAATGGCAGTTGGCGCAGACAATACGGCCGGTTGCTTCTCGTGGATTTTCATAACCCTGTTGTGCAAAAATGGGATATGCATTTGAAACGGGTGCCCAAGTTATTATATATATCATGAGTGATACGGAAATAGATCGAGTAATCTCTTCCTTTATCGAAGAAAAGGTATTTCTAGTTTGCATGGTCCAATCATTGAGCCCAAAAATTTCTACAATAAAATTAGGTAGGTCCCTAGTATAGTTCCCTATCCATGATTCTGCTATTTACTGAAATAAAGTTACTCGAATATAGGAGGCATCCTTCGCGATGGGTAGAAGGAATAAGTACAATTTTGAATGTTTTACTTATGTACAAAGTAACAAACATTATATTTTTCAGTCATTCATTGAATGATAAATCACTACAAGTGAGGGAGATACACGATTTAAATAACGGAAGATCCAATATTTTAAAATTGTGTCAAGAATGACTGGAAAAGTGGAAACAAGACCGGATATAATTTGATCGTTATGAGAAAATCCAAAATCTTTGTAGACAGAACCAATCATTAGTTCCCAACCATGGGGTGAATGAAATCCTATACATAAATCAGTTAATAAAAGAATAGAAAAAGCTTTTATTGTGTCGCTTAAGTTATATAGGAACTCTTGAACCCAAGAGTTAAGAATAACAAGTTCTTCATTACCAAGAATAGAATAACCACTTAGAATAACGAAACAGATTATATTTGTCGAGAAGTGCAAAATCATATGGATACGATCCTCATTGTGCATCTTGATCAATTGGATCGTTTCTTTGTAGATTCCGATACGAAGCTTTTGTAGATGTGTTTCTGGGTATTCCTTTAGCATTTCGTCCAAGAGAAAGAGTTCCTCTAATTCTAGAACTTTTTTTATAATACTCTTTTCTTGAATATCATTCAAAAAAATTTCGGATTGACCAGTATTCCACCAATTAGTAACCCAAGATTCTAGGCTTTTATTAAATGAAAGAGAGATCCACCAGGGCAAAAATACTATAGATGCAAGATATAGAAGGGGAATGAATGCTTTCTTTTTTTCCATTTTTTCGTCTTTTATTTTTTAATGAACTCACTTCATTCGTTAACTCTCTACACTACTAATATTTATATCAAACATAAGTTCTATTACAAGTCATATGCATACTATTATGAATCCATTCCCTGTTTTTTAGTTTTTGATTTGTGATTTATTAGTTAATCCTTGAATTTCGAAATAATACAGAAAGAAAATAACAAAGAATCCACTTTTTTTTGTTACTGTGCAGTTGATTTACATACGGATCAAAATTTCGGACAAAGAAAGTTTTCTGGCTGTTCCGTATACGTCTGCTTTGGGTCAAATGAGCATTCTGAAGAAATTCCAGTTAAGTTATTATACTATTACTATGGTCTATAAAAAAGACTATTCTTTCATTTCAGTTTTATCCCTCTTGCTACGAACAAAATTCATTCTGAACTTCATTTTTCAAAAAACTTCAATTGGTACACGCAAGAAATAGGCCAATTCGGCAGCCTTTTGCTCAATTTCTCGTGGGGTCAGATTCTGATCGGTACGCGTCAAGGGAATGGCCCCTTGGCCTCTTATTTCCATATAAAGGACACGACGTGCATAAATACCCTCTTTAACTTCTATTCTGATGGACTGAATGTCTTTCATAAGGAATCGTAGGAAGATTCGACGATTTTTTCCAGGAAACCCCCAACGAAAAATAGACACTATTTCTTCTTTTCTATCGAATCGATCATAACCGCTACCTACATTCCACAAAATTGTGCACCACAAATAGGAGCTAATAAAGAGACCGGCAATCCCATAGAAAGACATTACGATCCCCTGTGGAAAAAAAATTATTTGCTGAGACGGAAATAAAGCTATCAAATCCCTACCAAGATAACTGGAAGTTCCAACCAATAAAAACCCTAATGAACCTAAAAAAAGGATAAAGGCCCAGCAGAAATTGCTGATTTTTCGAGATCCTCTTATAAATTCTATCCATATACGTTCTGATCGCCAATTCATACTAGATCTCGTTGCATTTTATTGGAATTAAGAGAATCAAAAAAAATCTATTTTACTTTTTTTGTTTCCGAAGTAACTCTAATCAACTAGCACTATTTTGATGTGAACCTTTACTTTAGATCTAAGTAATTCATCGAATTACTTAGATCTAAAATAATAACATCACCTTTATATGATTCCCTATAGATACCTACATCCATATAGGTATATTGATTTTATATCTCAAACATTTGTCGCCCGATCTCTTATCTATTTTCTATTTTGAAACTTATCTATTTTCTATTTTGAAATACTTCTAATTGATTTCCTCAGATATCATGTTTACGTATGTATAATCGCTTATGTTTGGAGTAAGCCACATGTTAGATTCTAGTCTACTAAATAGATAGCTGTGTTATCGTCAAAGTCTAAGTTTTGAAAAAAAAAAATAGACAGCATATTTAAAAAATCTTGTTTTTTTGAACATGAAGAAATAAAGAAGCCATTGCAATTGCCGGAAATACTAGGCCCACTAAAGGCACAAAAATAGAGGGTAAGGTGGTGAGAGTTGTCATAGAATGGATACCTCGACTTAATATTTTCATTGTTATATTAATAGTTTTACCTGTTATTTATTGATTGTTATAAAAGGTATCTTATAATTATACTAATTCAATATATAATTATACTAAGTAATATCTACGTGAGTATATATAGAAAAGGAATGAGGAATGTCGAATTAAATAAATGGACTTACTCATCTTTCGACATGAGATATATGTATCATAATAGACGTTTGCATTATTTTAGTTATTATCTTGTCTTAGCATTTTTTTTTAATAAAATTTCATAAAGATTTTCGTACAAATTCCCAAAAAGGTAGTTATAATCCGATCCAACAACAAGGATTCTTAGTAAAACTAGAGATCCGCTAGAGATGTAGAAAGATGCAAGACTCTATGCCGCTATTTGCTATAGTTGAAGTATATATACACATGTAATGTTAAGAAGGGAGCATGAAATTCATTTTCTTCCCCGTGCCAAATTTTGCGGAAGAAATAAAAAAAAAAAGAATTCATTTTTTAAGTTAAGTAAGGCTTTACTTGATTGAATTTTGATTCGAGGGAACGAAAGCGTGGAGCTGAAATAACTCACTCACAACACCTTTTAAAGGATTACGTGGTACGATTAGATCGAATAAGCCCTTATCGAATAAAGATTCAGCCTCCTGTGAACCCTCAGGGACTGCCTTATTCAATGTTTGTTCAATTACTCTTTTACCCGCAAATGCGATGTAGGCATTCGGTTCGGCAATAATGATATCCCCCAACATACCAAAACTAGCTGTCACCCCACCAGTAGTAGGAGATGTAAGGATTGCTACATAGAATAATTTTTTATTTGATTGATAATCATATAAAGCGGAAGATATTTTTGCCATTTGCATCAAGCTCAAACTTCCTTCTTGCATGCGTGCTCCTCCCGAAGCACACACTAAAATAAGAGGTAAAAATTGATTGGTAGCATACTCGATCAAACGGGTGATTTTCTCTCCTACTACGGATCCCATACTACCCCCTATAAACTGAAAATCCATAACCCCAATTGCTACTGGAATATCATTTAATTTACCTGTGCCTGTTTGAATAGCCTCAGTTAATCCTGTCTTTCTTTGATAAGAAGAAAGACGATCTTTATAAGTATAAAGTTGATTCTCCGAATCAAATTGAATGGGATCCAAAGAGACCATGTCTTCATCCATAGGGTCCCAAGTACCTGGATCAATCAAAAGTTCGATTCTATCTGAACTACTCATTTTCAAATGGTATCCACATTGTTGACAAATATTCATTTTTGATTTAAAAATTTTCTTATAATTTAATCCATAACAATTTTCGCATTGAACCCACAAATGCCTGTATTTTTTAGTTAGATCTAGATCATTAGAACGTTCTGTTGTAGTTAAATTTTTTTCTATGCGTGCTAGTTCTTATACTGAAACTCTCACTTTGACTACTATTTCCACCTTCAGCACAAATAGAACTATAAATGTAACTGTCACTGTAATTGTGACTACCACTTAAAATGTAACTATCAATACAGATTTGAGTCCAAAGATAACTGTCAATGCAACTATTAATGTGATTATTCCAACTATATTTAGTATCATACCATGTACTGATCATAGTGGGAATCATCACTCTTAGATACATTATTTTGATAAGTAGAGTTCCGAAAACTATAAAAAGAACTTTCTAGTTCACTTACAAAAGAAGGATCATTGTCAATCTCAAAAATTTGATTTTCAATATCCAAATAGATGGAATAACTGCAGCTATTACTATCCCTAACTAAAAAAGTGTCCATCAGATATGAAATTCCGAATGCCGACTAAATCATCAACAGTACTGTAACTAGAATTGTAACTATCACTATGACTAGGAATGTTTTTATTCATATTATTTATAATTGATCCTTCACTTTCAATAGGACCAAGACTATTGATTGATTTATTTAGCCTACACCTGTATTCTAACTTCCCTTTAGACAACATCGAATTTAACCATCTTTTTTCCATAGAGCTTTCTTGCCCCTATTTACATGAAAATACAATAGCTGAATAGTCATTCGATAAAAAAGAAATCATTTAAATATCTCATTTCCTATCAGAATAGGATCTAAATCCAATCACTAGGATTATTAAGTATTAACGAGTCGGTCTTAAAAAAAAAAGGTTCCGTTATATATAGTGAAGTGATACTTAGCGTTCTCTCAAAGAGAATTATTTTTTTTTTCAATTAAATCAATTCAATTATTAATTTATAAATAGTGGTTTCTCACCGGTTATGTCAAATTGTCAAATTCACATAAAAAAAATCGTTGTTATCCCTATGAATATGAAGAACTTTTTTCGTAAAATCTCGTCTACTAAAAAATTTGTATTCCAAGACAGAACAAAAAGGACAATATACAGGATGGGGTAGAAGAAGTTGTGATACTTGGCTCGATCCCGGATCTGAAACGACGCTACGGGATATAATATATTAAATATTAAATGACTACACCAATCCTAAGGATCCATAGGCTTAATTGCGGATCCAG
>NW_026124536.1:0-17500 GCF_025177605.1 Cucumis melo | reverse complement strand
GATATGTTATATTGGTCATATCATTGTAGCAACTGAAATCTTTTTTGCATAAAAAAAATCCGATTATGAGTTGTCAAGCAATAAAAGTATGCGGATAAATGGAAGGGTGAAAGAAAGAGAGAAAAAGAATATGAATGATATATCATTCCAATACGTAATATGTAAGGTCTATGGGTCATCTCATAAAAGGTAGTGTAATAAAGCATTAAGACTGATGAATTCATAATTAGATGAATCTGTTCATAGAACAAAAAAGCCAAGAGCCCCGAGACAATAAAGACTGAGAAGATTGACTCAAAAACAAATTTTATTACGGGCTCCATTGTATAATTAAGACCTAACCATTAATCGAGAGGCGATGGGAACGAGGGAACCCGTGAATACATAATATTCTATTGAAAACGAATCCTAATAATTCATTGGGTAGGATGGCGGAAGGAACCCAAGACCAATCCATTTATTATGAGAGGTAGGTTCATGGGCTAACTAACCCGAGAACCAAAACATATATAAAAAGAGTAAATATTCGCCCGCGAACGTTTCCATTTTATTATATTTCTAAATTAGGGTCGATCAAATATAATAATAGATAAAAAAAGGCAAAACAAAATAAAGATTTGTTATAACCTTAATAATAAAAGAAAAAATAACAAAACGAGATTATATTATCTATAATTTTTTAGAAAACTATAATAAAAAAACTTATTCTATTATTCTAGAATCTATAAACAGTTTAGTTTTCTATCAAAAGAAAAGAAGATATACAAATTTCGAATAGATTGATTAAATGAAATATCAAAAATCCCATAATTGAATCTATTATTCAGAAAATATCAGTAAATACATGTATATTTTTTTGAATCGTTTCATTCGCGAGGAGCTGGATGAGAAGAAACTCTCATGTCCGGTTCTGTAGTAGAGATGGAATTTAGAAATAACCATCAACTATAACCCCAAAAGAACCAGATTCCGTAAACACCATAGAGGAAGAATGAAAGGAATATCTTATCGAGGCAATAGTATTTGCTTCGGGAGATACGCTATTCAGGCACTTGAACCCGCTTGGATCACATCGAGACAAATCGAAGCCGGACGAAGGGCAATGACACGAAATGCACGACGCGGTGGAAAAATATGGGTACGTATATTTCCGGACAAACCCGTTACACTAAGACCCACAGAAACACGTATGGGTTCAGGGAAAGGATCCCCCGAATATTGGGTAGCTGTTGTTAAACCAGGTAGAATACTTTATGAAATGAGTGGAGTAGCCGAAAATATAGCCAGAAAAGCTATTTCAATAGCGGCATCCAAAATGCCTATACGAACCCAATTCATTACTTCGGGATAGAAATGTAGAATCAAAGGAAAGCGATCTTTGTTTAAGATGAAAAAAAAACAATTGCAGATTTATTTTTTTTTTTTTTGAAAAACAATATTTCTTTTTTTTTTTTTTACTTCGCCCTTTGCATTGAAAGAAAAGATTCCAAAATAATATGATTCAACCTCAAACCCTTTTGAATGTAGCAGATAACAGCGGAGCCCGAGAATTGATGTGTATTCGAATCATAGGGGCTAGTAATCGACGATATGCTCATATTGGTGACGTTATTGTTGCTGTAATCAAGAAAGCCGTCCCAAATACACCTCTAGAAAGATCAGAAGTGATCAGAGCTGTAATTGTACGTACTTGTAAAGAACTCAAACGAGAAAATGGTATGATAATACGATATGATGACAATGCTGCGGTTGTTATTGATCAAGAAGGAAATCCAAAAGGAACTCGAATTTTTGGTGCGATTGCCCGAGAATTGAGACAGTTAAATTTCACTAAAATAATTTCATTAGCACCTGAAGTATTATAAAATGAGACAGACCGTGAGATAGTTATACTATTTGAATGAAATTAATTAGTAGATTGTGTATCACGTATATACCTTTTAAAATTCATAACTATTTAATAAAAAAGAATGTTGATTAGATCAAAAATTTAAGTAACCAATAATTTTCGTTTATCATGGGTAAGGACACTATTGCTAACATAATAACCTCTATTCGCAATGCTGACATGAATAGAAAAGGAATGGTTCGAATACCATCTACTAACATCACCGAAAACATTGTTAAAATACTTTTACGAGAAGGTTTTATTGAAAACGTAAGGAAACATCGGGAAAGCAACAAGGATTTTTGGGTTTTAACCCTACGACATAGAAGAAATAGGAAAGGACCATATAAAACGATTTTAAATTTAAAACGGATCAGTCGACCTGGTCTCCGAATATATTCTAACTATCAAAAAATTCCTAGAATTTTAGGCGGAATGGGCATTGTAATTCTGTCTACTTCTCGGGGTATAATGACAGACCGAGAAGCTCGACTACAGGGAATCGGCGGCGAAATTTTGTGTTATATATGGTAATCTTTATGATATTCGAATTATACACAGAACTTCCCTATTTGTAAAAAAAAAAAAAAAAGAAAAGAGGTGGGTTTATAGTTTATAATACGACTCCCCCTTGATTAATTGATACTTTGAAGGGTGTTTCGTCTGGAATGAAAGAGCAAAAAAGGATTTCTGAAGGTTTAATTACTGAATCACTTACCAATGATATGTTTTGGGTTTGTTTAGATAATGAGGATCCAATTCTAGGTTACGTTTCAGGAAGGATTCAACATAGTTTTATCCATATACTAGGTAATAGAGAGTCAAAATTTCAGTAAGTTGTTACGATTCAACCAGGACCAGAAGGCGTATAATTTATAGACTACGAAACAAAGATTCGAATGATTAGGTGAAGTAGTCTTTTCACGTGCAATATTCTTTTTTTTGTAGGGAGATCCAATTCGAAATAGAAAATTTCAAGAAACTTATTTTCTTCCAATAAGTAGATTAAGGTAAGGAATAAAAAATATGAAAATAAGGGCCTCCATTCGGAAAATTTGTGAAAAATGTCGCCTGATCCGTAGGCGGAGACGAATTATGGTAATTTGTTCCAATCCGAGACATAAACAAAGACAAGGATAATCTTTATAAAAAAAAGGACCCCTAAAGGCCACCCACAATATATACATAAAAAGAAATTAAAGGATCCGTTTTGACATGAAATGGATATATCCATATATCTCTGACTTAGATTTATGAGATGATAAAATATGGCAAAACCCATACCAAGAATCGGTTCACGTAGAAATGGACGTATTAGCTCACGTAAAAGTACGCGTAGAATACCAAAGGGCGTTATTCATGTTCAAGCAAGTTTCAACAATACAATTGTGACTGTTACAGATGTACGGGGTCGGGTAATTTCTTGGTCCTCCGCCGGTACGTGTGGATTCAAAGGTACAAGAAGAGGGACACCATTTGCCGCCCAAACCGCAGCAGGAAATGCTATTCGGGCAGTAGTGGATCAAGGGATGCAACGAGCCGAAGTTATGATAAAGGGCCCCGGTCTCGGAAGAGATGCAGCATTAAGAGCTATTCGGAGAAGCGGTATACTATTAAGTTTCATACGGGATGTAACCCCTATGCCACATAATGGCTGTAGGCCCCCTAAAAAACGACGTGTGTAAAAATAAACATTGAAGAGAAATTTCAAGAGAAATAAATAATTCAATGATTTTATCAAAAAATATTACTATGGTTCGAGAGAAAATCAGAGTATCGACTCGGACACTAAAGTGGAAGTGTGTTGAATCAAGAGCAGACAGTAAGCGTCTTTATTATGGACGCTTTATTCTGTCTCCACTTATGAAGGGACAAGGGGATACTATAGGCATTGCGATGCGAAAAGCTTTGCTTGGAGAAATAGAGGGAACATGTATCACACGTGCAAAATCTGAAAAAATCCCACATGAATACTCTACCATAGTCGGTATTCAAGAATCAGTACATGAAATTTTAATGAATTTGAAAGAAATTGTATTGAGAAGTAATCTGTATGGAACTCGTGATGCGTCTATTTGTGTCAAGGGTCCTGGATGCGTAACTGCTCAAGACATCATCTTACCACCTTCGGTGGAAATCGTTGATAATACACAGCATATAGCTAACCTAACGGAACCAATTAATTTTTGTATTGAATTAAAGATCGAGAGGAATCGCGGATATCATATACAAACGCCAAATAATTTTCAAGACGCAAGTTATCCTATGGATGCTATATTCATGCCTGTTCGAAATGTTAATCATAGTATTCATTCTTATGTAAATGGGAATGAAAAACAAGAGATACTTTTTCTCGAAATATGGACCAATGGAAGTTTAACTCCTAAAGAAGCACTTCATGAAGCCTCTCGGAATTTGATTGATTTATTTATTCCTTTTTTACATGCGGAAGAAGAAAAAGAAAACTTCCATTTTAAAAATAATAAACAAAAAGTTACTTTACCCCTTTTTACTTTTCATGAGAAATTGGCGAAACTAAGAAAAAAGAAAAAAGAAAGAGCATTAAAATATATTTTTATTGACCAATCAGAATTGCCTCCTAGGATCTATAATTGCCTCAAAAGGTGCAATATACATACATTATTTGACCTTTTGAATAATAGTCCAGACGAACTTATGAAAATCAAACATTTTCGCATAGAAGACGTAAAACATATATTAGACATTCTCGAAATGGAAAAGAATTTTGCATAAATTTGAAATCCATTGGATTTTTGTTGTAAAAAAACTTTATAAAAAAAAAAGACGAAAATGAAGTTTGAATCTTTAACAGAATCCGTATACTCAAAATAAATCAAAAATTTCATTAAATATGTGTATCTAGGGGTAATTCACTTTGAAGCAACTATTCCCTAGATACACACATCGTGATATTTTATTTATTTCACAATTGAATCAATTTAAAAAAGCCCTAAAGTTAGGGATTTATCAATCGGTAATGTTGCTCCAATACCCAACCAAAGAGCTACTGCGGTACCAATCAAAAAGACGGTTGTCGCTACTGGACGACGAAATGGATTTTGGAATTTATTGACATTCTCCAAAAATGGTACAGTTAATAATCCCGCCGGTACGGAAACCATTAAAAGAACACCCAATAACTTATTTGGCACTGTACGAAGTATTTGAAATACGGGAAAGAAATACCATTCCGGCAATATTTCCAAAGGAGTTGCAAATGGATCTGCGGGTTCACCAATCATTGATGGTTCTAGAACCGCTAAGCCCACGTTACATGCAATAGTACCTAGAATGACTACTGGAAAAATATATAAAAGATCATTGGGCCATGCGGGTTCTCCGTAATAATTATGACCCATACCCTTAGCCAATTTAGCTCTTAATACAGGATCATTCAAATCTGGTTTTTTTGTTATTAGGATAGGTGAATTATTATGGATCCATCCCCCGAAAGAACCGGACATGATAATTTTTCATCATCCGGCTCGAGCACAAATCAAACGAACCAACTGGATCCAGAAAAAAAAATCGATATCTTATCCAAGCATATATAAAATAAATGAGTGATTCAATGTAAGAAAAAATTTAGCGGATTCCGTTTTCAAGAGTTACAATTATCCATTGCAAGGAATTAAGTTCGTACAGATAAATGCTCAATACCCAAGTAGGCTTACAAAGTTGATAATGTTCAAGTGCTTTCTGGGTCGTCTCAAACCTTGCGATGGGGCTTTAGCCCCCAAAAATATTGATACTTTTTACATCCAAAGGATTTACTTGTTACTAATAGAGTCTAGCCTATGTTCTTCTTTAGATCCCTTGTTTCACTCCGATAGTATTATAAATCGAGTCAATGCAGAGGAAATGAATGCATTTTCATACTATTAAGTAAGTGAAATAGATAAAACATAATCTGTATTATGGCATATATATCACCTATTCTAATGGATCTTACGGAGCCTGGTCATGCACGACATGGTCAAGTCTGATCATGGAAAAGATTCTCTTCAAGCGAACCAGCCTACCCTCTGTATGGAGCTTTCGCGGTGGTTGGAATAAAGACACATTTTGTTGTGAATCCCAATGTGGCAGATAAAAAGACATATATCTACACGGTCCAATCAATAGTTCAAGTCACACACTCCCATAATCCATTTTCTCTTCGAAGAATTCCCTTCAACTATTATTGAAAAATAACGAATAAAATTTCGTGGAGTTGAAGGGAAATATCCAAATACATGTCTTATTTTTCAATAATCCATATTTGCAGCAATGAAATACTCTTCTTCCCCCCTGAGTAATCATAAATAACTAATTACAAATCTATGATTTCTATTCTCTATAAAGGACCAGAAATGCCTTGCTTACGTATCATTGGGAAGTGCATTAACATAAATACGGCAGTAAGAAGAGGTAATACAAAAGTGTGTAAACTATAAAAACGAGTCAAGGTAGATTGTCCCACACTAGCACTCTCCGCGTAATAACTCTACCAAAGGCGACCCTATTACTGGAATAGCTTCCGGTACACCTGTTACAATTTTGACTGCCCAATAACCAATTTGGTCCCGAGGTAAGGAATAACCAGTTACACCAAAGGATGCGGTCAATACAGCCAGAACCACACCTGTAACCCAAGTCAATTCACGAGGTTTTTTAAATCCACCAGTAAGATACACGCGAAATACGTGCAGGATCATCATTAAGACCATCATACTTGCCGACCATCTATGAACTGATCGGATTAACCAACCAAAATTTGCTTCCGTCATTATATATTGAACAGAAGCAAAAGCCTCAGTAACGGTCGGACGGTAGTAAAAAGTCATAGCAAACCCCGTAGCTACTTGTACTAAAAAACAAGTAAGCGTAATTCCTCCTAGACAATAAAATATGTTGACATGAGGAGGAACGTATTTACTAGTTATATCATCTGCAATCGCCTGAATTTCAAGACGTTCTTCGAACCAATCATACACTTTATTGAGATAGGTAAACCAAGGGGACCCCCCCTCTGAGAACCGTATATGAGAATTTCGTCTCGTACGGCTCAAACAGAAACACCCAAATACCGCTCGTAACGGATATGTGTACTAAAAAGTTTCAAACTTCTTAATGCTATGATTCAATTTTTTGTATCAAGATACGAAAGAATCAAAATCCGAAAAGTCTTCTTTGTAGTTATAATGCCCAAATATCAAGTCGGCTCATTCATAGTTATATTGATCATTAGGGGCCTCTTGAATCTTCTATTTACCTATTTTTTTTCTTTGATTTGTATGTAATGCGACTTTACTCTTGTTTTCTTTATTATTGATAGGAATTATCTTGTTAAGACCCTATGAATCAATTAAAACCTTAGATTCAGACTAGAACCACGATGATTCAATAAAAAAACCTTCCAAAAAAAAGTTCAAAAATTCCCTGAGTAAGAACCCTTGGATTATCACTTATTCAATGCTTATTCAATGACTGAATATAATGAAAAAAGCTAAAGAAAGGTTTATCCTTTAACCAAAATAAGTAGAAACGAAAGAATAAATTTTTTTTATTTATCACTTCTAACTCTTGTTTCGGAGTCCGGCCACGAGGTCTGATAAGTATGAATCATAGTTCTAATATTTGTTCTAATATTTTGGAATCTATTTCATATATTCTGTGCTCCAGATACTAGCCTAGACTGAATATCCAACGAGATCAAATCATCTTCATCAAGATGACCGACTTCTTCTCTGTCGTATCCATAGGATCAATTCTAACAAGTCACACACTCATATTCCGGAAATACAGAAAAAAATAAATTCCACGATCGAACTACCAAAAAATAGTGGGCTAAAAAGCAGAAACCTACATACTTTAGACTTTCCTTTTTATTGAAAAGTTATTTAGGGGTTCTTGTGAATCGAATCTAATTGCTTGAAATTCCGTCCAGTAAAATGGAAGAATTATAAATCTCCAAAATAATACATAGGAATATCGCAAATAAACCCATCGCGACACCCATTAAAGGTGTAGTTCCCCACCCAGGAGCCACTTTACCATATTCCGAATTCAATGGTTTCAATAAATCCCCTACAACAGTTCGTCTTGGCCCAGATCTAGAACTATCGTCAACGGTTTGTGTAGCCATAAATAATCCTATATTTTTTTTTATTCAGTGAGATCTGTTGACTTTGTATACCATTCCGTTGTAAATAAATGATCTTATTATAGATCCATTGTGGTCTTGAAATTATATAATAATGGAAACAGCAACCCTAGTTGCCATCTCTATATCTGGTTTACTTGTAAGTTTTACTGGGTATGCCTTATATACTGCTTTTGGGCAACCCTCTCAACAACTAAGAGATCCATTCGAGGAACACGGGGACTAGTTGAAGTAATGAGCCTCACAATATTGTGAGGCTCATTACTTCAATTGAGATAATGAGAAATCATTTTGCCTTTTTAGTTGGAGTTGGAACTTTAGGCGGTTCGCGAAAAAAGATAGCGAAAAAAATTATTCCTAGAGTCGAGACTAAGAGGAATGTATAAACCAATGCTTCCATAGATTTGATTTCGGTTTACAATTATAGCTTCCATACCTGTTTAATTGGGATCTTTTTACGGATAAAAAAAAGACCAAGACAAGAGTCAAAGAAATGAAAAGTAAGCAATCCGAATAAAGATTTATCCGGTACCCTATCTATGTCAAATCAAAAAATAAAGGAAAAAAAGAACAGAGCAATCTTGTATCAGACTAGACTCTTTTTGTAGTTGGATCTCCAAGTTTTTGGAATGCCCCAAATTCTACTTGAGCGTCCAAATCTGGGTCAATACCAGCAAAGACATCTCTGAACAAGGTTCTCGCACCATGCCAAATGTGTCCGAAGAAGAAGAGCAAAGCAAAGGAAGCATGCCCAAAAGTAAACCAACCCCTTGGACTGCTACGAAAAACCCCATCGGATTTCAAAGTAGCACGATCTAATTCAAAAATTTCACCCAATTGAGCACGTCTAGCATATTTTTTCACAGTAGCAGGATCACTATAACTGACTCCATTGAGTTCACCGCCATAGAACTCAACAGTTACACCGACCTGTTCAACACTATACTTCGATTCTGCTCTTCGAAAAGGAACATCGGCTCTAACAATTCCGTCTCCGTCTACCAAAACAACCGGAAATGTTTCAAAAAAGGTCGGCATACGGCGTACAAAAAGTTCGCGCCCTTCTTTATCTCTAAAAACAGGGTGTCCTAACCAACCAACAGCTATTCCATCCCCGTTGTCCATGGAACCCGCTCTGAATAATCCACCTTTTGCGGGATTATTCCCGATATAATCATAAAAAGCTAATTTTTCAGGAATTTTAGACCAAGCTTCTGATAAACTTTGATTTTCGGCTAACCCGGTACTAACTCTTCGATATATTTCTTGCTGGAAGTATCCCTGATCCCATTGATAACGAGTGGGCCCAAATAATTCAATCGGGGTAGTTGCTGAACCATACCACATAGTTCCAGCAACAACAAAAGCTGCAAAAAATACAGCAGCGATACTACTGGAAAGGACGGTTTCAATATTTCCCATACGTAATCCTTTGTATAGACGTTGGGGCGGACGAACACTAAGATGGAATAGGCCCGCTAATATGCCCAATGTACCTGCTGCAATATGATGCGAGGCTATTCCGCCCGGAACAAAAGGATCAAACCCTTCGACACCCCACGCAGGATTTACGGCTTGTACCCTTCCGGTTAATCCATAAGGATCGGATACCCATATTCCCGGACCATACAATCCGGTTACATGAAATGCACCAAAACCAAAGCAACCCAACCCTGAGAGAAATAAATGAATTCCAAAAATCTTCGGCAAATCCAAAGAAGGTTTTCCTGTACGTTCATCACAAAATATTTCTAGATCCCAATACACCCAATGCCAGATAGCTGCTAAGAAGCACAATCCAGAAAACACAATATGTGCTCCGGCCACACCTTCGTAACTCCAAATACCCGGATTCGTTATAGTCCCTCCTGTGATACTCCAACCCCCCCCATGAATTGGTTATTCCTAAACGAGTCATGAAGGGTATAACGAACATACCCTGTCTCCACATTGGATCAAGAACAGGATCAGAGGGATCAAAAACTGCTAATTCGTATAGGGCCATTGAACCGGCCCAACCAGCAACTAGAGCTGTATGCATTATATGAACAGAAAGCAAACGACCGGGATCATTCAATACAACGGTATGAACACGATACCAAGGCAAACCCATGGAAATACCCCTTTATCAAGGAAAAATAGACACTATGTAACTTTATTGCACTGAAAAAAAAAACTATGCTACGGACCTCCCCTTTTGAGGGGATTATCTTGGCGAAAGGATTAATATTTAGTCTATTCTTTTAGTAATAATGGAACAATTCGATTCTATTCGTAGGAACAAAAAGAAGCAGATCTATTCTATACTCGATAAGTACCAATACGCAATGGTAGATGGGAATTGATCCTATTTTATAGGAGTGAATGTATACATACTTGTTCATCATTCAAAAACCTATTCGGGAAGAAGTTTCCCTTATTAATTCTGTTTTCCTTTTTTATGAACTTATTAAATCTATGTATAAAATATGCTAAAAGATAAAATCTGATAAAGGCCCATCTTATTTATTAAGACAATAAACCCGTTGTTACGCTTCCACATCAAAGTTAGCTATAGTACTTAATTCTTTTTTCTTTGCTTTAATGCCTATTGGTGTTCCAAAAGTACCTTTTCGAAGTCCCGGAGAGGAAGACGCATCGTGGGTTGACCTATAGTGCGACTTGTCAGATATATTGGGTCATATGGTATTTCCCCGTTCTCTCCCCCGATCGAGATATCCTCTCTTTCGCCCAAGACGGATTGATTTAATCATCAAAAATTTGGAGCGTGAAGTGCAATTAGATCTATTTTTTGGGGGGTATCCAGATTAATATTATCAATTAGAATAATTTATGGTTTTCTCGGTTGTACTAATAAAATGAAGTATCCAGGCTCCGCTTAGAAAAAACTCAATTTGGAATCTATCTATTCTATGATTACTACTACTTGTATCATATTCGATTTATCAATAGCATTGATAGAAAACTTTTAATCAATCGAGTAATATGAAGTAAATTGAAAAAAAAAAAAGAAGTCGTAGCAAAAAGCCATGCTATTGGGGCATTTGTCCTATATGTGCAAATCCAAATCGGGCAGATCTTGACTCGGAGTAGAGCATAAACCTAAAAGAATTGAAGAAGACCATTTTGGAACAAGAAAATGACATCGGAATTGAAATTGAATCTCGATGAAACAATATATCAATGAAAAGTTAGTTCGATAAATTGAAAATTTAATGAATTGTTTTTTTATTTATTGAAATTTATAGTATAGATAAACGACCGCGGGCCAAAGGACAAAACTCATCCATTTTGAAAAAAAAAATGGAAGGTAAGAAAAAGCCCCTTCATTAGAAGTTAGAAAGAGTCCTCTAAAGAAGGCTAAAATCTAAACATTGATTCTTTTTTCGCTATTTTTTTTGAACCGTATGCATCAAAAGGTGCCCGTACGGTTCTTAAGGGATACAATTTTATCCTAATCAACCGACTTTATCGAGAAAGATTACTTTTTTTAGGCCAAGAGGTTGATAGTGATATTTCGAATCAACTTATTAGTCTTATGGTATATCTCAGTATGGAGGATGATACCAAAGATCTGTATTTATTTATAAACTCTCCCGGTGGAGGGGTAATAAGCGGATTAGGTATTTATGATACTATGCAATTTGTGCAACCAGATGTACAGACAATATGCATGGGATTAGCCGCTTCAATGGGATCTTTTATTCTAGTCGGAGGAGAAATTACCAAACGTCTAGCATTCCCGCACGCTCGGCGCCAATGAGTTTTTTTTAGACAAAAAGAAAACTATGCCTTCGCCATATAAAATATTAAGTAATAATAGCATGGCACTTTGAATTCGATATGAGAATTTTTTTTTTCTAAACCATTAGGTTATGTATCGAAAGAGTAGTATGAGATAAAAGGCATTTCCGATTGTAGGCTGATTTATCGCGGAGGCCTCTTTCAGCGTCACAAACTTTTTTGTTTTCACGACGGAAGACTCTTAACAATATTTCTGTTATGAAAGACTACGAAATATTTATTTTTAAGAAAAAAAATAAAAAAAAGAAACTTTGGGATTGCTGAATAACAAACGAAATCATAAAGCAACGGAACCATCATAGTATTTTGAAATTACTAAAAAAAAGGAAGGGTGGTTATTGGATCATTTACTGCTCTGGGTCTGCTAGATCCTATATTTTCTATTCCTTCGCTGGAAGGTAAAAATGAATTCCATTGTGGAGCCGTATGCACTGCACAAAGGATGCCTGTACGGTTGTTAATCCTATCTTTTTTTTATTATCTTTGACTCATCATGATAATGATGTAAGATAGAGAAAACCATTTATTAAATCATCAGGGTAATGATCCATCAACCTGCTAGTTCTTTTTATGAGGCACAAACGGTAGAATTTATCCTGGAAGCGAAAGAACTACTGAGGCTGCGCGAAATCCTCACAAGGGTTTATGTACAAAGAACAGGCAAACCCTTATGGGTTATATCCGAAGACATGGAAAGGGATGTTTTTTATGTCAGCAACAGAAGCCCAAGCTCATGGAATTGTTGATCTTGTAGCGGTTGAATAACAAATAGCAGGTATTTCACGCAAAAATCCGAAATTTTCGATTTTCTCTTTTTACCGGGGTTAATATATTACTATTAATCATATTAATTATTAATATCGAATATAGAAGTAATTCATAATCATCCGGTTAGGATTGATCTAAACCAACTCATTATGTATACAATTCAACATGCCAACTATTAAACAACTTATTAGAAACACAAGACAGCCAATCAGAAATGTCACCAAATCGCCCGCCCTTCGGGGATGCCCTCAGCGTCGAGGAACATGTACTAGGGTGTATGTGCGACTCGTTTAGACCATGGACCGGGACAAAAGAAAGTACAAAATTTTTCCCGTATCAGTTATAAGTACAGTGAATAGGATAGAATGAATGGAAGAAATCCGTTCACTACCGAAAATAAATAAACAAAGATTTATCGTATCCTTTTATTGTGTATCAAATTTATGGTTTCTATTGGTGCAAATCCAATCATCTCTATTTTCAATTTTAGATGAGAAAGAATTCCCCATTGGTAACAAATGCTTATCCATTAAGCAGAGGAAATCCTATTTAACAGAAGGATTATAGCCTTATTCTTCCAAGAACGGACTAAGAGGGTCAGCTACCCAACCAATCTTCATAATTAAATACCGTTACTGTATAGGTAGATCTCGTTGTGAAAGACCGATTACTAGATAATTCATGGGTAGAGCCAAAGAGGGTGAACTGTACAAGTTAACAATAACATTGATGAAATAAAAGAAGGAGCTCCGGTGTATAGAGAGGACCTCACCGTTTAAGAAGTAACCATAGAAACGAAGGAACCCACTATTTCTTTATCCATTTCTATTTTTATTTATTTACTCTATTTTTGTTTTTTATACCTAGTAAAAATACTATTTCGTATTTTGGGGTGATTAGAACAAAAAAAGAAATAGTGGTCGGGAAGGTTATAGTAGCAAAAGCCATTGGAATTTTTATTTTATACATTGGAAAAAATACGTTTTGTTATTAATAGACTAGGAAAGGAGAAAGGAATAACTGAAAGAAAGGAAATCCATTAGTTATTCATCAAAGTTTCATTTATTCAATGACTAGAATTAAACGAGGATATATAGCTCGGAGACGTAGAACAAAAATTCGTTTATTTGCATCAAGCTTTCGAGGGGCTCATTCAAGACTTACTCGAACTATTACTCAACAGAAAATAAGAGCTTTGGCTTCAGCTTATCGGGATAGAGGTAGGCAAAAAAGAAATTTTCGACAGTTGTGGATCGCTCGAATAAATGCAGTAATTCGATCTAATAAGGTAGACTACAGTTATAGTAGATTCATACACAATCTGTACAAGAGGCAGTTGCTTCTTAATCGTAAAATACTTGCCCAAATCGCGATATTAAATAGAAATTGTCTTTATATGATTTCCAATGAGATCATAAAATACGAAGATTGCAAAGAATCCAGCGGAATGCTTAAAATGGAGTTCTCTGGAGAATGAACTCCGAGAAGGTAGAGTAGAAATTAGTATGATAAAATATGATAAAGTGGTCAAAATGAGCAAATATGTTCAATAAAAAAAAAACGATTTATTCTTCTTCCACTATTCTTTCTTTTTCTTACGACACGACAATCGAATCTAGATTTTCGGATTTTTCGAACAAAGAATCAATCTGCGGTTGAGTTTGGATTAGAATTTTAATTCAATTAAAGAGTAAGCTAAGTCTATTTATTCCTGGTTCTAAGACCAATAGTTCTAGCGGTCGACTCGCTTCTTTCAAATTGTTTCTCATTATTAAGAAAAGGTAACAAAGATAAAATACGAGCTTGTTTTATAGCAATAGTAATTAAGCGTTGCTGTTTTAAGGTCAATCTATTTACCCGTCTAGATAATATTTTTCCTTGTTCACTAATAAATCGACTAATTAAACTCATGTTTCTATAATCAATTCGATCCCCCGATGGAATCGGGGGCAAACGCCTACGAAAAGATCGTTTGGATTTAAGAAAGAGTCGCTTGGATTTATCCATGGTTTTTTTATTCCTTATCCCGAAAATCCTATTTCTTAATTCTAAATCATTTTAGATCCGATCGAAATAGGATTTGGTTTGTTTATATTTAAATCTAAAATATGTCTAATATATGTAATTTTTCATCTTCCTTGGATTGGAAAAGGGTGACACACAGCCGATCGGTTCGATCTATTTCTTTATCTCCCCATGAATCGTATGTTTGTAACACCGGGGACAGAATTTTCTCAATTCCAATCGACTAGGCGTATTGTGTCGATTCTTTTGAGTAATATATCTGGAAATCCCTATTGATTCCTTATTAACACCGTTTCGAACACAACGAGTACATTCCAAAATAACAGTTACTCGGGCATCTTTACCCTTGGCCATGAACCTCCCTTGGATTTTTGATTCACGCAACTCTTCCATTTTCCGATCCAAAATGAAGAAAAAAAGAAAAATTGGTAACTCGAAATAAAATTATGAAAGATTTCGTTACAATCAAATATTAAAATATAGTAATACAATAATTTCTAAATTTAGAATCGCAGTACAGTTTTTCATTTAAGTATTTTGTATGATATTGTTGCCCTAGCCATCACATTTTCATTTTCGTTCTCACTCTTTTATTAATTAAATTTGAACCTGGCGCCGCGTCCGAGTTTGACTGAGGTTGAATCCATTTTGATTCTTTCTAACTTATTCTAAGTCTAAAAACTCTAAAAAAAAGAAGGGGGAAGGGGATTAGTCAAAGATATTTGATTGTTTTTCTAATCTTCTTCACCCCTTCCCAAGTCAATAACTAGAATGAAAAAAACGGGAATACCAACGCATCCGGGAATAAACGATTGATCTCGATTAATAGACCCGCTAAAGCCCCGAACCATATAGTACTTACTACCGGTGCCACGGAGAGATATGTTTTTAGATCTCGCATTGAAAACCCTCCTACTTTATAGTAATTTGTAATACATACTGGTATTACATACCATCAAATGTATATATAGTTAATAACCGCTTGTATTGTCCGCGGAATTCCTAATTCAAATTGAAATGTACAACAGTTCAATTCGGTAGATATTCCCTTTTTTATTAAAAAAAATATGTAGCTTTCCGCCCCACCCCCAAATATTCATTTTTCTTTACGGCGGATTTAATATTTATTATTTCATACGTATATAAGTCTTTTTATTATTTTTATTATATTTTATATATGATATGAGACAAAAAAGAAGAAATGGCAAGATAATTTGTGTATACCAATGGAGGAAATAAATAAAAAATGTGGAAAACAAGACAGGGATTCTCTACAATAACACTGTAGACCAATTGAAAGGGATGTAGCGCAGCTTGGTAGCGCGTTTGTTTTGGGTACAAAATGTCACGGGTTCAAATCCTGTCATCCCTACCTATTACTTATCTTCTGAACAGTAACGAGGAATCAATTGAGATCCATAAAAATTGAACATACATATATCGAATCAATCTTTTTTTATTTAATTTTATGATATTCTCTATGATAATATATGTATCGAAGATATATTCGGGTTGCTTTTAGTTTGATAATAAAACGCTCTTAGTTCAGTTCGGTAGAACGCGGGTCTCCAAAACCCGATGTCGTAGGTTCAAATCCTATAGAGCGTGATTCGATTCTTGTTGTTGTTAAATCAAAATGATACTGAAATAATTCAACAGAAATCAAAATTTTACCTCCTATAAAGCAAGTAGGGGGTCAATCAAAAAAAAGAACTGTTAATTAATCAAAGGTCCAACTGATCCCCCCGTCTGTATTGTAAATATGCGGTCACAAATAATCCAGCCAAAGTAATAGGAATTAGACCTAATACGATTCCAAATAGAAAAACTTCAATCATTTCAATTTAGTTGAACGAGGAAAAGGAGAGGTAATATCTATCCTTAAAATATTAATCGGTATTGCCCATGAATCTCAATGACCAAGAATTCGAAATTGAATTGACAAGGTAAAGAACTCTACAATATATAGAATATATTGAATAACACCGAAATCTTTCTTTTTTTTGAATTGTGCATTCAATGAATTTTAATCAAATAAGTCGTATCTTGTTCAGACCGATAAATAGAGCTGAGGTTATAGTTAAAACTGCTAGTAGAAAACCGAAATAACTAGTGATAGTAGGCATGACGAGGCTAAATGAAATACGTTATTTTTATCCATATGTTTATAAAGCACTTCCCTAAGTTTCTATTTTTGAAAGATACGCGGATGGATAAGTAAAAATACTAATTGAAAAAATATATTCAATTGAAAGTTTTTGATTCATCTATTATTATGATTATAGATGATACTAACAAAAATCTTGTGACATAGGTAAGAAATCAATTCATCATCTGTCTCTCTATCCCGCAATTCGGAATCAAGGGATTCATTGAACAACTCTTGAGTTTTCAAAACAAATATTCTTATTATAAAGAATTTATAAACAATAATTTAATATATAAATCTAGTAAATATATAAATCTATTAAATGGATTCTAAATAATTAGAAAGAAAAAAAAAAAAAAAAAAGAAAAATAATAAATAAACTATGTTGTGTAACTTGATTCCAAAAATGAAATGCTCTTTGAATCGCTGAAGAATGAATGACCTTATAATGCCCTTTATTTATGAAATTGTATTCCCACTAATTAGATTTTATGTAGTGGGTTCATTTCCATAAAATCTTTTTTAAAAAGAAAAAAAGTATCGCACGATCAGATCACTCGAAACTAGGTTCTCCATTTATTCTTATTCTTTCCATATTAAAAACATTCTTCTAATTAGTTGAAGAACGATCGTTTGAGTCTAATATAAAACAATAATGCGTGCATTACGAATATTTATTATTCTTCTATTCGTTGTTCTG
>NW_026124535.1:0-7500 GCF_025177605.1 Cucumis melo | reverse complement strand
AATAGGCTAAACTTCTCTTAATATCTTTTTGAGCAAGAGCTAAAGTAGCTCCAAATAGTACTGTTATTATACCTATCAAAGCTATTAGATTCATGATGTAAGGTATTACTATAAAAAGCGGAAGAAGCCGAGCAACAAGAAAAATTCCCGCTGCTACCATGGTAGCAGCATGTATAAGAGCCGAAATGGGGGTAGGACCCTCCATAGCATCAGGTAACCATACATGAAGAGGAAATTGAGCAGATTTAGCAACTGCACCTGCAAATAATAGGACGGCGCACAAAGTAACAAATAATAAATTAACCTCATTATTATCAATCAAGTTATTGAATATTTTAAATAAATCCCGAAATTCAAAACTCCCCGTTGTCCAATAAAGACCTAAAATTCCTAATAATAAACCAAAATCCCCTACGCGATTAGTTACAAATGCCTTTTGACAAGCATTCGCCGCAGTAGGTCGAGTGAACCAAAAACCTATTAATAGATAAGAACACATTCCAACCAATTCCCAAAAAATATAAATTTGGATCAAATTCGAACTAGTAACTAATCCCAACATTGACGTATTGAACAAACTCATATACGCAAAAAATCTCAAATATCCTTGATCATGAGACATATAATTGTCACTATAAATAAGAACCATAATTCCAACAGTCGTGATTAATATTGCCATAATACAAGTAAGTGGATCGATCAAGTAGCCCAACTCTAAAGAAAAATCATTATTGATAGTCCAAGACCATACATATTGATAGATATAACTAGTATTTATTTGATCAATAGACAGATAAACTGCAAAAATCATAACTATACTTAACAATAAAATACTCGGAAAAGACCACATACGTCGAAGGTTTTTGGTTGCCGTCGGAAAAAGTAGAAGGCCCACTCCTATTAAGATAGGAATTGGAAGTGAGATGAACGGTATGATCCATGAATATTGATATGTATATTCCATAAAAAAGTATATTAAATTCCTAATTAATTTTTCTGATTCACCAGCTCTTATCTCTTTTCAAAAGGATCAGTTAATAACAAATTTAAATATCCAAAACGGAAATAGAATTTTATTTTTCTATTCTTAATTTTTTGCCAAATACTTCAAATATTTCAAGTCACGAAGTTACAATTGTTCAAATAAGATGAGATGATCCATTGAAACTATTAATGAACACACCCATTACTTTTAAGTAAAATTTTTTGACAATATAGAAACTGCAAATTTTCTTTATTATTTAGTATGCATTACAAAAATTCCCCGCTCTAGAGCAAGAAAGAATAATTAGACCAAAAACACTATTTTATTTTGGTATCAATCATAAAAGACAGTCTACAAGTTGATCCAGTAAAATAAGACTTCTTTGTATTAAATTCTACGAATCATTAAACAATTTTTTTTTGACAAAATAACATTATATATATTGTTTTTTCTTTGTTTCTAATCTAATAATTTCGAATTTTCGATAGCTATATTAGGAGTATACTATAATTTCAATAATAAATGGATAATAAATAGTAAAGAACAATTCATTTTGAACAATAGATGTCTTTCACATCCAACTATAGTAATGAATAATCAATTATAATTTTGTAATGGCAGTTCCAAAAAAGCGCACTTCTATATCAAAAAAACGGATTCGGAAAAATATTTGGAAAAGCAAAGGGCGTCGGGCAGCGTTGAAAGCTTTTTCGCTAGCAAAATCTCTTTCAACGGGTAATTCCCAAAGTTTTTTGGGGGACAAATCAAATAAATACTGAAAGATTGGAATAATCTGAATTGGTTTGACTCAAAAAACAGCCTAGTAAAAGTTCGTTTATAATTTTTATATTTTATATATATATTTTTTATATATTAAATATAAATTTTTTTTTATCAAAGCAATTAGTGTAATTTTCCTAATGTTTTGAGCGGATAAATATGAAATTCTTTTTCCTTTTTGTAGGCTATGTAAAAAAAAATAATAAATCGTTTGTTTACTCAATTAAAAAATGGAAAATGGTACTTTTTTGTTCAAAGAATAAAAAAGGTTGACCTTTCTTTTTCATATCTTTGTTTTATCATTTTCGAGATGGGGAAAATATGAATCCCCATCGCCCCACTAAACCAAAAAGTTTTTGTTGATTTTTGATTTTATTATCTATTTTCGATATTATATATAATATCGAAATATAGAAGAGCAAATAGTAAACTGAAACTCTTTATTAAAAATTTAATAAGACATTGAAACGATGACATTAGTTGATTAAGTTAAAACCTTCTTTTTGAATTCTATGAACCCTTACCTTATTTCTTTTCTCGAAATCATTATTACTATTATAGATATAGAATATATCTCGCCGAATACATAATGAAATTGGTTTGCAAAATCCTATAAAATAAAACTATTATTAAAAAAATAAAACTATTATTAAATGAAGAAAATTGACACCTTAAATTCTTATTGAAATAAATGAAATCGGATAAGATTTTTATTGGAAACGCTCAAATCTCCTATTTTTTTCCCTTTAATGAAATTATCATTTAAAGATAAAGAGTTTTTTATCCACGATAAATATTTTGTAAAAAATATTCCATTTAATTGCAAATTCATTCTATTTTTTTCAATCTCGACGATTGAATAATAATAGGTTATTATGATTTCGAGAAAGCCGCTATGGTGAAATCGGTAGACACGCTGCTCTTAGGAAGCAGTGCTAGAGCATCTCGGTTCGAGTCCGAGTGGCGGCATGCCATTTTTTTTTTATAAAAAAAAGTTCTATAATAGAATTAATAATTCAAGTCCCAGAATTAATTCAAATAATTGAATTGCGGGACCTTTAAATTTATTTTTTTATGATATTTTTAACTTTCGAGCATATATTAACTCATATATCTTTTTCGGTCATTTCAATTGTCATTACAATTCAGTTAATAACCTTATTAATCAATGAAACCGTAGGACTCTATGTTTCGTCAGAAAAGGGCATGATAGTTACTTTTTTCTGTATAACAGGATTATTAGTTACTCGTTGGATTTATTTGAGGCATTTACCATTAAGTGATTTATATGAATCATTACTATTTCTTTCATGGGCTTTATCCATTATTCATCTATTTGCTTATTTAAAAAAATATAAAAACCATTTAAGTGTAAGCGCAATAACCGCGCCAAGTACTATTTTTACACAAGGTTTTGCTACTTCAGGTTTTTTAACTGAAATGCATCAATCCCCACTATTAGTTCCCGCTCTCCAATCTCATTGGTTAATGATGCACGTAAGTATGATGGTATTAGGTTATGCAGCTCTTTTATGTGGATCATTATTTTCAGTAGCTCTTATAGTGATTACATTTCAAAAAGCTATAAGAATTTTTGGTAAAAACAATAATTTATTAAATGCGTTATTTTCCTTTGATGAGATCCAATACATCAACGAAGGGAACTATTTTGTAAGAAACACTTCCTTTTTTTCTTCGAAGAATTATTATAAGTCTCAACTGAGTTCAACAATTAGATCATTGGAGTTATCGTATTATTAGTCTAGGGTTTATCTTTTTAAGCATAGGTATTCTTTCAGGGGCAGTATGGGCTAATGAGACATGGGGATCGTATTGGAATTGGGACCCAAAGGAAACTTGGGCATTTATTACTTGGACGATATTTGCAATTTATTTACATACGCGAACAAATAAAAATTTTGAAGGTGTAAATTCCGCAATTGTGGCCTCTATGGGTTTTCTTATAATTTGGATATGCTATTTTGGGGTCAATCTATTAGGGATAGGGCTACATAGTTATGGTTCATTTACATTAACATCTAATTGAATTCATTCAAGAAAGGGCGGCCTGACGAACACAAACATGGAGGGGTATAGATAAGAAAATTGTGTGTAAGACATCGAGAACCCTTTGAATCACTACATTACTTGATTCAAATGGTTCTCACAAAAGCCAAATGTATGAGGAAGTCCAATTCATTTTTTTATTTAACTTAAGAAAAAAGACTTCTTTTTTTTATTGTGCAACGAATGATTAAAAAAAAATTATTATAGTATTGCTGTTTCATTTTTTTATGAAAACTATCTAGCAAAATAATTAGATAAAATAGCTTCGACCTTGTCAACTGATAGTGAGAAAACAAAATCTGGATAAATACCAATACCTATGACAGGTATAAGGATAGAGATCGCAACAAACAACTCTCGTGGTCCCGAATCAAAAAAATAAGAATTTTTAGCATTAAAAAGCTTGTATCCATAGAACATCTGGCGTAACATAGATAATAAATAAATGGGAGTTAATATAATTCCAATTGCCATTACCAAAGTAATTACTATTTTTGCCATTAAAAGATATTTTTGGCTAGTAATTATTCCAAAAAAGACTATTAATTCTGCAACAAAACCGCTCATACCAGGCAATGCAAGGGAAGCCATCGATAAGATACTGAAAGTCATAAATATTTTTGGAATTGGGATAGCCAGTCCTCCCATTTCATCGAGATAAACCAGACGTATTCTATCATAACTTGTTCCTGCCAAGAAAAAAAGTGCAGCGCCAATAAATCCATGAGAGATTATTTGTAAAATAGCTCCATTCAGTCCCGTATCGCTTATAGAACCAATTCCTATAATTATGAAACCCATATGAGAGACGGAGGAATAAGCTATTCTTTTTTTTAAATTGCGTTGACCCGAAGATGTTGAAGCTGCATAGATTATTTGAATTATGCCTAATATGATCAACCAGGGTGAAAAGATAGAATGGGCGTGGGGTAATAATTCCATATTGATCCGAACCAATCCATATGCTCCCATTTTTAATAAGATTCCGGCTAGAAGCATACAAGTACTGTAATGTGCCTCTCCGTGGGTATCTGGTAACCATGTATGTAAGGGTATAATCGGTGATTTGACAGCAAAAGCAATAAGAAATCCGATATAGAATAGTATTTTCTAGTGCTATAGGATACGATTGATTAGCTGATGTTTCAAAATTTAAAGTTGGTTCATTAGAACCATATAAACCGATACCCAGAACTCCCATTAACAAAAAAATGGAACCTCCCGCAGTGTACAAAATAAACTTTGTAGCTGAATACAACCGTTTCTTTCCGCCCCACATCGATAGAAGTAGATAAACGGGAATTAATTCTAACTCCCACATGATAAAAAAGAGTAAGAGGTCTCGAGCAGAAAATGATCCTATTTGACCACTATACATTGCTAACATTAGAAAATGGAATAATCGGGAATCTCGAGTAACTGGCCAAGCCGCTAAAGTAGCTAAAGTGGTGATAAACCCCGTCAGTAAAATGGGTCCTATGGAAAGTCCATCGATTCCCAATCTCCAGTAAAAATCCAAAAAAGGGATCCATTTATAATCCTCCATCAATTGGATTAATGGATCGTCTAATTCGAAATGATAACAAAACGCATAGGTTGTTAGAAGCAGCTCGAGTACACAGATACATATAGTATACCATCTCATTACTTTATTTCCTCTATGAGGGAAAAAGAAAAGTAATAAACCCGCAAATATTGGAAAAACTACAACTGTTGTTAACCAAGGAAAATAATTCGTAGTAAAAAACAAGATACACTTGGACTAAAAAAACCCATGTTCGAAAATAAAATAAAAAAAAAATATATATATGTATATTTATTTTCGAGCACGAGTTTTTTGTCGGTAAAAAAGAAATCAAATGTATTCAAGGGGGCTTTTAGAGAACGTATCAATAAGCTAGACCCATGCTTCGAGTTGTTTCATGCCATAAATAAACGCGAACACTCAAAAAATCTGTCGGACAGGCAGATTCACATCTCTTACAACCAACACAGTCTTCCGTTCGTGGAGCCGAAGCTATTTGCTTAGCTTTACATCCGCCCCAAGGTATCATTTCTAATACATCTGTGGGGCAAGCTCGGACACATTGAGTACACCCTATACATGTATCATAAATCTTTACTGAATGTGACATTGGATCTATAATTTTTTTTTAAGACTATAAATTTTCGATCGAGTAAATTTGTAAATGAATTATATATTTAGATACCAGATGAGTCAATAATTTATCAGAATTTTGATAATCAATCTACTTTCAGATTAACTCATGCGATAGGGCCAAGATACTTTGATTTTTTACGTTTTCGCAAACATTATCATGGATTACGTATGATACATATAATTTTTACTTGATGAATATCATAATTTATCTCATAAATAAATATTACTTATTCAACAAATTCGATTGATTGATACGAGTGGATTTTCTGTTACGATAAATTGACGAAAGAATAGCTGGGCCAATAGCTGCTTCAGCGGCTGCAATAGCTATAACAAAAATTGAGAAAATATTCCCTTTTAATTGGCGACTATCAAAAAAATCAGAAAATGTTACGAAATTCATATTAACTGCATTCAGTATAAGCTCAAGACACATAAGGGCCCCTAACCATATTTCGGCTTGTGATCAATCCATAGATACCGATAGAAAATAAATAGGCACTTATAATAAGTACATGTTCGAGCATGATTGACCAACTCCTTATCAATTCCGATTCATTTCAATATGAACAAAAATGTAATAGATTCAATTCAATTGACAAAAAAAAAAGTACAGAACAAGAGAATATATTCGTAATCGATCGAATAAAAGAATTTTGAGTTTAGACCAAAAAATCTTCAAATAGAATTGAAGGGGAATGTGTGTGATAACATACAACAAAGTTTAAATTATGCTATTTCTAACTAAAGATTTATTACTGGCGAGCCACGGAAATTGCGCCGATCAAAGCAGCTAAAAGAATGATCGAAATGAGTTCAAATGGAAGAAAAAAATATGTTGATAAATAAATTCCAATTTGTTGACTATTACTTATTAAATCTTGCTCTAGAATCTGATTTGATCTTGTAGTCCAAATAATCCCATACCATGACGTATCTACAATAGTAGTCATTAGTGAAACAAAAATACTTGTACAAACCAGAAAAGTAACTCCATTCCCAACGGTCCAAAGATTAAAATCTTTGGAATATTCTGAACCCTTCATGAACATCACAGCAAATATGATTAAAACATTTATAGCTCCCACGTAAATAAGGAGTTGCGCAGCAGCTACAAACTGGGCGTTTGCTAGAATATAGAATAAGGATATAGAAACAAGAACCAGTCCCAACGAAAAAAGCAGAATAAATGGAGTTGTTAAATAATAGTACTCCCATACTTCCTAATATAAGACCTGATCCCAACAAGACTACAAGAAAATCATGTATCGGTCCAGGCAAATCCATTATATGTAGTAAAAAAAGAGATAAATAAATCTAAATGTTTTTCATGACCTTATTGATCTGACCAGGAAAAAAAATGTATAATCAATTCCTAATTAAATATTAAGGGGTGTGAATTAATGTAGGTACAGTTATTCTATTAATCTTAGTCTTGATCTGAAAGAGTAAAGTAGATTGAAACTATATATTTCGAAATATATAGTTTTCAATCTAAATTAAGCTA
>NW_026124534.1:0-2500 GCF_025177605.1 Cucumis melo | reverse complement strand
GCTTGTGCGAGCGTGGGGATCCGTCTAAGGGGCGTGCGTGCTTGGCTTGTAAGTGGCAGATGAGCCTTGTTGCCAAGATCCACCGAGATTCATCTCGACCCTACCCACACACAACTCATTTATTTCTTCCAATTGCCATGGAGGTCATATCTTATGTAAAAGGACGAAAAACATAAGTGTTAGTGAGGGGTTGGCTTTGGACTAGAAAAAAAGTTGAAGCAAATCATCTTTGAATGCCCAAGAATAAGATAGTGTGCTCGTGTGCAAGTCAAGGACCAAGGCCGAGGCCTTCGAGTACAAAGCACGGCCATGGGCGCGCGCGCCGTGCGTTAGTGGGTTTGTGTGAGTCGCGCGCTGCATGCCCGTGCGTCTGCGGGGGGCGTGCGCGCAGGGGGCCGCGCGCGCCATGCGTCTACGGGCGTGTGTGGGGCGTGCGCCGCAAGCCCAGGCGACTGCAGTGGGGCGTGTGTGGGGCGCGCGCCGCATGCCCATGGCCGAGGCTTGCACACGAACGCCTAGGGTGCCCACCATGCGCCATGCCCTTCGGGCGTGTGTGGGGCGTGCGCGCAGAGTGCTAAGCGCGGCATGCGTCTGCGGGTGTGTGTCCGCGCGCCGCATGCCCAGGCGTCTACGTGGGACGTGCGCGCAAGCCGCGCGCAGCATGCGTCTGCGTTGGGCGTGACCACCCACGTCTAGAATTCATGGAAAAAACTCTATGGAGGTTGTTGGAACAAACCCGTGCCCCCACCGTGCATGCCCACATGCCCACACGAGCATGCAGCATGCGCGCCCCCATGCGCACGAATGCGGCACGGCCATGGGCGCGCGCGCCGCATGGCCATGCGTCTGCGTGGGGCGTGCGCGCAGGGTGCCGCGCGCGCAGGGTGCCGCAATGCCCACTCAACACACAAATGTGATGTCAAACCTATGTTCTAGTGCTTGGATTGTTATGAAATTTTTTCTGGGATCTAAAAAATGTAAACAAAGGATGTCCTCCAAAAATTAGTATTTTTGGAAACGTTTTACTATTTTTAAATTATTTTTAATTTTTTAACAATAAAAATTCATAAAATATTATTGGTTGGTTCAAAAATTATGAAACTTGTTTTCCACACTCATTTGAATGTCTAAAACATAATACAATCAAGTCCCGGTCATAATAATAACACAATCAAGATTTATGGCATGGTGTGACATTTCGGCTTTTTCATATGCAAGCCTGCCAGACCCAAAAAAGCCAGAATGTACTATATAGGGGGGCGACCTGCCTGCATGGGCGGGGCGCGGGGGTACCCCTATGCCGCGGCGCCGACCCTTCAAGCACATTGCGCCCATCATGGGCACATATGCTTGGGGGGTCGGCGCCGGCGGAGTGCCACCTCCGGCCGCCGGCGGCGAGTGAGAGTGGGTGTCGAGTTGATGCTCGGATGGGCTTGCGCGGACAATGCTTGCACCTCGGTGTGGGCGTGCACTCCAAGCGGGCTTGTTCGTGAGGAGACGAGATAACTTGCGATTGCTTTGTGCTTGGTGGACGAAGGGTTCGGCCGGAGTGCCACATCCGACCGTCGGGCAAGGAGTGAGAGCGGGATGGGCGTGCTTGGACAATGCTTGCACCTCGGTGTGGGCGTGCACTCCAAGTGTGCTTGTCTTGGCGATTGTTTCGTGCTTGGCGGAGGGGTTTGGCCATAACGATGGGCTTGTCCGTCGGGCAGGGAGTGAGAGCGGGTGTCGAGTTGACGCTCGGATGGGCTTGCGCGGACAATGCTTGCACCTCGGTGTGGGCGTGCACTCCAAGCGGGCTTGTTCGTGAAGATATGAGATGTCTTGCGATTGCTTTGTGCTCGGTGGACGGGTTTTATCGGAGTGCCACGTCCGACCGTTGGGCGGGGAGTGAGAGCGGGTGTCGAGTTGATGCTCGGATGGGCTTGCGCGGACAATGCTTGCACCTCGGTGTCGGCGTGCACTCCAAGCGGGTTTGTTCATGAAGATACGAGATGTCTTGCGATTGCTTCTTGCTTGGTGGAAGGGTTTGGTTAAAATCGATGGAATGCCGGGCCCCTACGTCGGGCAAGGAGTGAGAGCGGGATGTCAAATTGACATTCTTGGATGGGTTTTGCTTGGACAATGCTTGCACCTCGGTGTGGGCGTGCACTCCAAGTGGGCTTGTCTTGCAATTGCTTCGTGCTTGGTGGAGGGGTTTGGCCATAACGATGGGCTTGTCCGTCGGGTAGGGAGTGAGAGCGGGTGTCGAGTTGATGCTCGAATGGGCTTGCGCGGACAATGCTTGCACCTCGGTGTGGGCGTGCACTCCAAGCGGGCTTGTTCGTGAAGATACGAGATGTCTTGCGATTGCTTTGTGCTCGGTGGACTGGTTTCGTCGGAGTGCCACATCCGACCGTTGGGCGGGGAGTGAGAGCGGGTGTCGAGTTGATGCTCGGATGGGCTTGCGCGGACAATGCTTGCACCTCGGTGTGGGCGTGCACTCCAAGCGGGCTTGTTC
>NW_026124533.1:22500-25783 GCF_025177605.1 Cucumis melo | reverse complement strand
AACGACCCTCTTCGAGTCCCCCACAATATAGAATTGTGGGTATGAAATCCAATTTTGAGTAATCAAGGACTCAACTCTTAAAATTTTTTCCTATTTATAGAAATAACTTCACTGCATTTCTTGGTGTCAAACCAGATTAAAATAGAGAATCTATTCTCTTAAAAAAAAAATGATCTTGGAGATTGTGTAATGCTTACTCTCAAACTATTTGTTTATACAGTAGTAATATTCTTTGTTTCTCTCTTCATTTTCGGATTCCTATCTAATGACCCGGGACGTAATCCGGGGCGTGAAGAATAACAAAATCAGATTTTTTTTCCTTGCTTGATTTTGAAATGTTCTTAACATTTTATCTATTCCACATCTTTCCTCAACTATAAAAAAATACCAAGTAATTGACAGAAACGGAAAGAGAGGGATTCGAACCCTCGGTACAAAAAAATCGTACAACGGATTAGCAATCCGACGCTTTAGTCCACTCAGCCATCTCTCCCCAAATTGAAAAAGGATAATTACTATGATACATTGTATAAAAAATAGAAAATAAAGGCTTGAAAAAAGCCCTTCTTTATCTCTCTTTATTATCTTTATCTACCCCTTTATAGATATATAATTTCATTATATTGATATAGATAATTATCTAGATATATCGATGGATATCTATCAAATCGATAAAAACTTTTTTTTATTAGGAATTCCATTTAGATAAATTAGATTTCATTAGATAAGGGCTCAAAAGAAGAGATATCTTCAATCCTAATATATAAATAATACCAATATATTAAAGATTCATAAAAATATTTATAAATAAAAAGAAAGTACCTTTTTTAGTTTATTTCATCCGAAAAGCCCTTTTCTTTTTATTTTTAGTTCCACGGCCTGGCCTGGTCAGTACCTAGCCGGGCTTTTTTTGTTCCAATAAATCGTAGATCAAATTATTTATTTGATTTGAAAATGTTTTTGAAAAAAAAAAAAATAGAAACAACAAGAATCCTAAGAAGATTTATTATTTCAATTCCTATGATACAGAAAAAGATGATATAGAATCAAGGTTCGATTTCTTATTATTATTTTTTAGTACTTTACTAGAATAAAAAACTTGTTAATTAGTTAATTAAAACGAGTCCTCTTTTCCTAATCTCATTAGTGGCCCTGATGAAAATACGTCAACGCTCAAATTTTCATGATTATTTTCTGATCCGATCTTTTTATTACTTATTAATACGACTTATTTTCGTCTTCGACAAAAGGTCCATTTATATACAATAATTGCATTGTAGCGGATATAGTTTAGTGGTAAAAGTGCGATTCGTTCTATTAATCCCTTAATAGTTAAGGGATCCTTCGGGTTGATTAATATTCCGATCAAAAACTTTATTTCTTAAAAGGATTTAATCCTTTACCTCTCGATGAAAGATTCGAGGAAAAATAAAAATTCTCGTGATTTGTATCCAAAAATATGTTCTAAATTGAAAAAATTGGATCATGAAATTACGAAACATAATTTTATTGAATTGGATCAATACTTCCAATTGAAGGAATAAGGGATCCATGGATAAAGGTGGAATTTTTTCTAATCGTAACTAAATCTTCAATTTTTTCTTTGTATAAGGGAGATTGAAGCAAAACAAAATAGCTATTAAACAATGTCTTTGGTTTACTAGAGACGTCGACATCGTTTTTTTAGCTCGGCGGAAACAAAATACTTTTCCTAAGGATTATATTAAATAGAAATAGGGAACGAAATAAATAACTGGAAAGATTGTTATAATCTCCTCTTGTATAGGGATCATCTATAAAGCGGGTCCTTTTGAATGCATTCAGACGGAAAGGCTGACATAGATGTTATGGATGGTATTTTTTTTTGTTTACATCTTATAAATTTAGGAATTTATCCATCTTCCATAAAGGAGCCGAATGAAACCAAAGTTTCACGTTCGGTTTTGAATTAGAGACGTTCAGTTCAAAATGATGAATCAACGTCGACTATAACCCCTAGCCTTCCAAGCTAACGATGCGGGTTCGATTCCCGCTATCCGCTTATCTTATCTTATAATATTCTTATCTTATAATTTATATATATTATAAATAGAAATTAATTAATAATGGAATTACTCAAATAAAAATTTTCAATTTACTTAATTTTAACTAAATTTTAACTAATGTATTAGTTAATGTAATGCATCATTGAATTCAATATGCAATTTCCGGAATTCTCACACATTTTTTTTACGAACAAGAGAGGTGAAAATACGAAAAAAAAAATTGGAATCAAAAGCGTCCATTGTCTAATGGATAGGACATAGGTCTTCTAAACCTTTGGTATAGGTTCAAATCCTATTGGACGCAATTTTTTTTCATATATTTTTTTTTAGTTTTAAATTTTCTATATCATGTCAAGAAAGGAAAGATTTTGAATGATTTGAATAAGAGACGCTTATTTATTAATAGTAATTTATAAATTAGTTTTAATATTAATTGTAACTCTAGTTTTAGATTTATTATATAAATAAACTAATAATTCAATTCTGTTTTATTTGAAGATAAGATATTAGTAGAAAGGATATTCAAATTCCAAATATTAAGATATTTATGATATTCTAAATATATTATTAGAAATATAATCTAATTTTAACTTTAACTATATTTATAAAAAAATTTCTTAATTGTATTTACATTTCATTTTAATATTGATATATATTTCTAGAAATATTATCTACTTTCTTTAATATATTTATATATATTTTTTATTTTATATAAATTATATATATATATATTCTACCTACTAACACCTAATAAATGAAAAGAATGAAATTATTTCATGTTTCAATTTTAACATTTGAAAGTTCTAAAATTGATTTATACTTTACTTGTTTTCTTTTATACTTGGTCTTGAAGTAGAAAACGTTCCATCTGTTCCTGAATAGCTTCTTTCAAAAGGGCTTCCGCTTCAGTGGTCAATGTCTTCGTAGAAGAGATTATTTCTTGAAACTGAGGTTTATTCGTTTTTACGTAAGTACGTAACTCAAGAAGAAATTTCCTTACTTGTCCAATTTCTAATGAATCAAGATAACCATTAGTTCCGGTATAAACAGTCATTATCTGTTCGTCTACCGTGAGAGGTGCTGATTGGGATTGTTTGAGCAACTCACGTAATCGTTGACCTCTTGCCAATTGATTCTGAGTAGCTTTATCGAGATCAGAAGCGAATTGCGCAAAGGCTTCTAATTCGGCAAATTGAGCCAATTCCAATTTTAATTTGCCGGCTACTTGTTTCATGGCT
>NW_026124533.1:12500-20000 GCF_025177605.1 Cucumis melo | reverse complement strand
TTACATTTTTCATATGATCTCCTTTTATAGATAAAACTAATTATCTATTTCTTTCTATTTTTTTTTATTTTATTAATTTCCTATTTCTATTCGAAATAGAGTAAAAAATATGTTGTAAGAATCCTAAAAAAAAAGTTCCATTCGAGATTGGACTAAGAAAGGGAAGGAAGAAGGCGAGTCAGTATGCTAATGCCTCATCCTCAAATCAATCCTTCCCATAGGTTATTGTCCCAACGAATAAGTAATTGTAGGAGTGAAAGCTTCGTATAATTCGAAAAAGCAAGAGCAGCAAGTCCAAGTAAATAAAATACGAAAAAAAATACGTAATTTTTTTAGGATTAAACAAAAGGATTCGCAAATAAAAGTGCTAATGCTACAACTAGTCCATAAATTGTTAAAGCTTCCATAAAAGCCAGACTAAGCAATAAAGTACCTCGGATTTTTCCCTCCGCCTCGGGTTGTCTCGCGATCCCTTCTACAGCTTGGCCCGCAGCAGTACCTTGACCAATCCCAGGTCCAATAGAAGCAAGCCCGACGGCCAACCCAGCAGCAATAACGGAAGCGGCAGAAATCAGTGGATTCATGATAAGTTCCTCACACCAAAAGAAAGAAATGGTTAATGATACAATCAACCAATGAATTATAACTTATTATTCCATCACTAAGATTTATCCAACTAAAAATTACGAATTGAAGTAATAATATTATTGAATCGTCCAAACTACTTCAATCTCTCTTTTTTAGTTCCTATCCATCCACGTAGTTTTTGTGAATCCATACGACTTTTGTTCTTCCATTTCTTTTAAAGCATTCTTTGAATTCTTCATTGTTTTTCTTGATTTAATCTCTCTATTCATTCAATATTGAATTCAAAATTACATTACAGCCGAAACAGAAGGACTTCCATTGTAAGCCCTATCTAAATTCACAGTAGTAGGGCGGATTAGATATATCTTTAGTTCCTATATAACTAGTTAATATCTAATATAACATATACATGTGTTTCTTACCTAACGTAAACCAATTATTCATATCTTGGATTCCATCGAATTTGAGAATCATTCTTCGAAATATCCACAAGGGTTGTCTTATAGCAATTCGATTCAATACATCTAGTTGACTCCACTCTCCTCTACTCTACCCTACCCAATCCTTTTTTCTCGTTTTTTGGAAACCCTTTCTTTTTAGAATTATCCCACATGGAGACAATCAATCTAAATGAACGAATTCATTAGTCCAAATCCTTGCATAGAAATATCAATATTTTATTAATCTAAGTTCATGTAATTTTTTTTTGTTCAATCGTTGAGAGGAAAAAGATCTTTTAGATCTCTTTCCTTTTTTTTTAATTCCCGAATATCGTAATCTTTCTAGTCTTACTCCCTAGATAGTATATACCTTCCTTATTTTTTGATTATTTGTATATTTATGTTCCCTAAGTAGATTATCTTGAGCCATGTATACATTGCCTTGGTCTAAGCTAAAAAAAAGAGTATTTAGAAAACTAATCAATGATGACCCTCCATGGATTCGCCTATATAAGCTGCAGCTAAAGTTGCAAAAATAAGAGCTTGAATACCACTTGTAAATAATCCAAGGAACATAACAGGTATAGGAACTACTAAAGGTACTAAAGAAACAAGAACAACAACTACTAATTCATCAGCTAATATATTTCCGAAAAGTCGAAAACTAAGTGATAAGGGTTTTGTGAAATCTTCTAAGATGTTAATGGGTAAAAGGATTGGAGTTGGTTGAATGTATTTACCGAAATAACTTAATCCTTTTTTGCTAAGACCCGCATAAAAATATGCTACTGATGTGAGTAAAGCTAAAGCAACAGTAGTAGTTTATATCATTTGTGGGTGCGGCTAACTCTCCGTGAGGTAACTGTATGATTTTCCAAGGTAAAAGAGCTCCTGACCAATTCGAAACAAAAATAAATAGAAACATAGTTCCAATAAAGGGAACCCATGGACCATATTCTTCGCCAATCTGAGTTTTGCTCACGTCTCGAATGAATTCAAGGACATATTCGAAGAAATTCTGACCGTCAGTAGGAATGGTTTGTGGATTACGAACAGCTATAATGGCTGAACCTAATAAGATAGCAATTACAACCCAAGAAGTAATAAGTACTTGGGCATGGACTTGGAAACCTCCTATTTGCCAATACAAGTGTTGGCCGACTTCCACACCAGATATATCGTATAACCCTTTTTGTGTGTTGATAGAACATAATAGAATATTCATATTGCCCTCTGAAAGAAATAGAACTGTAAAACAAATTATTTTGATTCGACTGTCTTTTTTTTTACTTGCCTTGAGTTGTCTATTTTTGATACCAATTTATTACATTACAATATCCCTAGTTTTTTTTATCTCTTTTGTGCGATTCGGGAATAGTAACCAATTCCCGAAATCTATGGAGTTCCCCCCAAAATTGATTTATCTTATTATTAATCAAGAATTTCGTATAGAGCTAGAACGACCCTCCGAAATTGCAAATACTAATTTGTTAAGAATTAATCGGATTGAAGCTATAGCATCATCATTCGCTGGAATCGAAATATCTGCGAGATCGGGGTCACAATTTGTATCAATTAAACAAATAGTTGGAATTCCCAACGTGATACATTCTTGAAGAGCCCGATATTCTTCTTGTTGATCAACGATTATTACAATATCGGGTAACCCCGTCATATATTTAATCCCGCCCAGATATGTTTGCAAGTGAGATAATTGTCTCTTCAACATAGCGGCATCCCTTTTCGGAAGACGGTTGAGTCCCCCCGTCTTTTGTTCCGTTCTCAAGTCCCTGAACTTATGAAGTCTCGTTTCTGTAGTAGACCAATTTGTTAACATCCCCCCGAGCCATTTTTTATTAACATAATGACACCGAGTCCTTGTTGCAGCCCGGGCTACTGAATCCGCTGCTTTATTTTTGGTACCAACAATTAAGAATTGTTTGCCCCTAGTTGCTGCATCAAAAACTAAATCACAAGCTTCTGATAAAAAACGAGCAGTTTGAGTAAGATTTATAATATGAATACCTTTACGTTTTGCAGAGATATAAGGTGCCATTCTAGGATTCCATTTCCTAGTACCATGACCAAAATGAACTCCTGCCTCCATCATCTCTCCCAAATGGATGTTCCAATATCTTCTTGTCATTTCTCCCCCCACTTCCTCGCTTTTTTTTCTTAAAAAAAGAGACGAGCTGAAATAGAAATAAATAATTGTTCCCATGGAACCTTATCCTCTACCTCGACCGGGGATTGACTGTTGATACACAATCCAAGCCATTAATTTTTTTCTATTCGTTATTATCTTATTACCAAATTAACGCGGCTAGTTAACAGGATGACTCCACTTTTATGAATCATTAAATCCTAGAAATGCTTGTTCTGATGTATCATGTAAATTCGTTGAAATGAAAAAATCAAATAATTCTTTGTGGTGGAACAAAATATCTCTCATTTCCCCCTCGAAAATTTTTTTTGGGGGGGGTTCTAAAGGAATATTGTTATGTTGCCTCGAACGGTGCGCTAATTCTCTGAATCCGGTACCAACTGGTATCATTCCTCCTAGAACAACGTTCTCTTTCAAACCTCTCAACCAATCGATACGACCTCGGAGGGCGGCTTTTGCTAAAACTCGAGCAGTTTCTTGAAAACTTGCTTCCGATATGAAACTTTGAGTATTTAGAGATGCTTTCGTTATTCCCAATAATACGGCTCGGTAACAGATCGCTTCTTCCAAAGCACGCCCTGTTCGTTCCGCTCGTAACAACCCAATGAGTTCTCCAGGTGAAAAAACATTAGACATTCCATCTTCTGAAACCAAGACTTTTGATGTTATTTGACGTACAATAATTTCGATATGTCTATTATGGATCTCCACCCCCTGGGATCGATAAACCTTTTGGATCTTATTAACCAAAGAGATACGACTTTGCACTATCGTTAGTTCAGAACCAATCAAAAATCCCCAAGGAATTCCAAGAATTCTTGTTATACGCTCGTTCCAACCCTCAATTCTCTTTTCTAGGCTCATCGATATTGAATCAATCGAACGCACTTCTAATACTTGTTCGACTTTTGGAAGACCCTGCGTTATATCACCAGATCGTGATTTTTCATATATAAATGTAACTAAAGTATCTCCTTCGTAAAGCATTTCGCCATAATGGCGATGAACAGTTGCTCCTGAAGTGGCCAAATAAGGCTTAGCTAATCTTATTACTACAGAATCAACTTCAACAATTATAATTTGACCCGATTTTAGGTGTGGTCTATTTTTGGCTATACATACATTTTCAAAAAAAAAATGTCCAAGACTAATTCTTGTTCTTGTAGGTGTTTCTTCACAATAATTATTGTGATAATTATGATGCAGAAAATGCCAATTCAAATTAAATGTATTGAAAACGATGTTACTGCATGGATCGGAATTGAAAATCCCCCCGTTTTCATCCATTAAATAATATTTAAGTACTTGAAAAGTCTGTTTTAAATTGTCAAGTTGCAAATATTTAGTTAGGGAGATCGGATTTTATGAGTTATTAAGTCATAAAATGAATAAAAATTCACAATTTGAGGGGCCGCCCCTAAAGGTCCTAACGAATTCCTAATTGAAATTAGAGGATCCTTTTTACTTGATTCTTTTATGACATTATAATCTTTTACATCGTTGAATAGATCCATTTGCAAACAATTCGATGCTGACAAAATTATCAAAGATTGGCGTTCCTTATTTCTATTGAACAACGTACGAATAGTTCCTTGATTTTGACTCGGAGATTGTGGAACCCTTGTCTTGGAATAAATAGAAAAAAATGGATTGATATTCGTGCGATCTGACTCATTATTAAAGATCAATCCTGAACCTGACGGATCTTTCCTTTTTCTCATATACGCAGTATCGGATTTCCCTAAGTCTATTCGTAGGAAATTTCGAACCAGACCATTTGTACTTACTTCAACAAAGGAAGCGCGCGCGTCTTCGATAGAAGAGCTTTTTTTGTCTCGGTCCCAATTCAACAATAAACAAGTCCGAACTAATTGAATGCTTGTGCCAGAAATTCCCCGAATTGGTTTTCCATTTCCATAAAGTATATAATTGACAACTCTAAGCTCCAGATTATCCCTTTCTTGCAATAGATCCTGTGGGAAAAGTTTTACTAAATTGATACCGTCGGCTAGTTCATATATGATTACAGGTCGAACAAAAACAAAATACTTTTTCTTGGTAGGTGTGATCCACTGGACATAAATCCAATTTTTCGATTTTTTTGATTTCTTAGAATTTTTTTTTACTCTTTCTGGTGGTATCAAGATGCCATTGTGTCGGGATATCTTATCCATCTCTCCAGGAAAATGTATATCTCCAGAAAATATTTTGAGTTCAATCCTTTTTTTTTTTTTTCTCCACTCGGACCAATCCACCTACTCGGCTTCTTATACTTAAAGTTAGTCGTGTAGCTACTCCAATGATACTATTGTTCCGTACCATTATGGAAGAAGATTCTGGTAAAATATGCACTTCCTCGGGAATGAAAAAAAAATCGATCCACTTTCATTTGCATTTGGTATTTTGGCCTTAAAGTCTTTGACTCCTCGATACTCAATCAAATCCTCTTTTTTGAGGATTGAATGCACCCCTATAGTCCCATATTTAGTAATTCCTGAACTATTTCTTCTGTATTGAGGATCATCGAAAAAAGCAAGAATACTATTTCTACGAAAAAGACCATTTATGGGTATTTCAATCGAAATACCGGAAGGGGGTCGTAGTTCTTTTTCTCGTTCTTGAAGTGATTCAAATTGAATGATGAATCCATTTCTTCGCCTCTTTGCCAATAAATCAGAATTACCGTGGAAAAATAGCAGGATATGTGAGATTAGATTGACCCGTACATAGGATTGGATTAAGTTCTGAATAATCAGGAATTCCGCTTTCGTTTTTACCAGAGAGATCCGGACCATAAAATTTTTGTCCCACTTTATCATTATTTACTGAAAGGCTAGAAATATATCTTCTTTCGACACAAAGAGAATGAACGTTAATTTGATCTTGATCCTTGTAGAGTGAAAAAGGGACTACACTGCATCCGCACGAACCTCCTGATAATATCCATAAATGACTTGTTTTTGGTAAGAGATGGACATTACTATATGTAAATTCGGGTGCATGGTACACGTCGGTACTCCAATGCATTTCTCCCTCTGAGTCAGAATAAATATGTTTTCGAACTCTCTCTTTTAAATTAAGAGTGTATGTTCCCGCGCGAATCTCAGCAATCACTTGTTCTGATTCTACATATTGATCATTTTGAACTAAAAGTAAACTTTTTGGTGGAATAGTGACGTTATGTATAATATCCTCACTCTCAATAGTTACATACAAGTCTATATAACATAAAAAAAGCAGGATGCCCATGGCGTGTACGTGTGGGATGAACCAAATTCTCATTGAATTTGATTTTGCCATTAGAAGAAGCTCGTATATGTTCTGCAGTCCCCCCCTGTGAATACTCCGCCGGTATGAAAAGTTCTTAATGTTAGTTTGAGTACCCGGTTCTCCAATAGATTGACCCGCAATAATACCTACGGCTTCTCCCAATTCTACCAGGTCCCCGTGAGTAGGACTTCGTCCATAACATAATCGGCAGATCCAAGATGTACTCCTACAAGTAAAGGGAGTCCGAATAGATATTGGTTGGGTTTGAAAGGTTATGAATCGATTAATAAGTCCAATACCAATATCTTGATTTCGAACACCAATGCATCGCGGGGCCCATATATATATCGTCCCGCTAATACACGACCAATTAATGTTTGGATAAAAATTCTTTCCGGAATCATCCTATTTCCAGGACTCACTAAAATCCCTCGGATGGTTCCACAATCGGTTCTACGTACAACAATGTGTTGAACTACTTCAACAAGTCTACGTGTAAGATATCCAGCATCCGATGTTCGTACAGCAGTATCCACAACTCCTTTCCGCGCTCCGTAGCAAGAAATTATATATTCCGTTAAGGACAGCCCCTCACGTAAATTGCTTTTGAATGGGTAAATCAATCATTTGTCCTTGTGGATCTGACATTAATCCTCTCATACCTACTAATTGGTGTACTTGAGATGCATTTCCTCGAGCTCCCGAAAAAGACATTATATGGACTGGATTAAAAGGGTCAGTCATCCTAAAATTAGGATTCATTTCTTGTCGCAAATATTCACTTGTAGCATACCATATTCTCAATGGACTGGCGTAATTTTTCTACTGCGTGTACGTTTCCATAATGATGGTGTTTTTCCAAAATCAAACTTTGTTGTTCAGCATCTTGGACTAGCCATCCCTTAGAAGGGATTGTTAAAAGATCATCAATTCCTAATGAAATGGATGTAGCAGTGGCCTGCTGGAACCCCAGAGTCTTTAGTTGATCCAGGATGTGTGATGTATATGCCATTCCGAAGTGATCTATTAATCTGCTAA
>NW_026124533.1:0-7500 GCF_025177605.1 Cucumis melo | reverse complement strand
AGTCCAACATTAATTCCTTCAGACGTGTCAATTGGGCAAATGCGTCCATAATGACTAGGATGGATATCTCGTATCCGAAAACTAGCAGTTCGCCCTGTCAATCCTCCTGGGCCCAAATAACTCAATTTTCGCCCATGAACTATTTGTGTCAATGGATTAGTTCGATCTAAAACTTGAGATAATGGGTGTAATCCGAAAAAAGATTCAAATGTGGTTGTTAATGGAGTTGAAGTTACCAAATTCTGAGGAGTCGGTATTAATTTATGCCTAATTGCTCCACATATAGTTCCTCTAACCATATTTTCTAAACGAACTAGAGCCAATCCGAATTGATCTTGTAAGAGATCCGCAACAGAACGAATCCGTTTATTTTTCAAATGATTCATATCGTCAAGTGTACCCATTCCAAATTTAAGTCCAATCAAATGATCTGCAGCTGCCAATATATCTCGCTGTAACAAAAATGTATTGTTCTCAGGTATATCAAGAGATTAAGTCTCTGGTTCAGATTTCGTCGACCAATCCTTCCTAATTCACATCTTTGTTGAAAGAATTTCTTTTGTAATTCCTTACATAAGGATTCAGAAAATACCGGATCTCCGCCTACACAAGAAAATTGTTGATAAAACTCCAAAATGGCATTTTCTTTTGATCTAATTTTTTTTTTCTCCTTATCATTCAGGAAAGACAAAAAAATTTCAGGGTAGCAAACATTCTCGAGAATTTCTCTTAGATTCGAACCCATAGCTGATGATAGAACTAGAATAGATATTTTCTGTTTCCTACTCACACGAGCCCATATCCTTGCTTTTCGATCAATCTCTAATTCTAATCTTCCTCCCCAATCAGATATTATGGTGCCGGTATAGACCGAAATTCCGTTATGGTCCAATTCTGACCGGTAATAGATACCGGGGCTTTGCAATATTTGACTGATGACAATTCTGTATAGTCCATTTACTATAGAAGTTCCCAGGGAATTCATTAGAGGAATGTTTCCAATCAAAATTGTTTGTTCTTGCATATCCCTACGGGTTTTCCAAATTAATCCTGCGGATACGTATAATTCAGAAGAATATGTGAGTGATTCATATACAGCATCTCTTTCTTTTATCAATGGTTCTACCAATTTATATGTTTCCACAAATAATTGAAATTCAATTTCTTGATCTGTATCTTCAATTTTTGGAAACTTAGAAAGTTCTTCTGTTAAGCCATGATCAATGAACCTACAAAACCCTTCAAATTGTATCTGATTAAACGCAGGTATTGTAGACATTCTCTCATTTCCACCCCCAAGCATTTTATTTATTTCCCATTTATAAAAAAAATCCCATTATTTGCTTAAAATGGATCGATCTAGCAATGATGGAATTTATATTATGTTTACTGAATCACATGAAATTTTACCTAACTTCATAGGTGTAATAGATGTAATGCATGAAATACATATGAACGTAGGAATAAAGAGACTTTGATACTCAAATTAAATTGGAATTTGCAACAACTACAAATGAATTGGTAAATTCTATTTAGAATTATGGAGTTTTGTATAAAATATCTATATCAAAACAAAAGTGAGTCAATTTCTACCATTATTATGATATTCCAATCGGATTGGGTACTATAAATAGATTCGGGATTTGATCTGAAGAAACAATATAGAATTTTTTTTATTTAACAACATGGAACTTTTTCGTAGATTTCACTGTTAAAAAAAATTCGCATAGAAGAGAGATATTTTACCTATACCTATATTTTTTTTAGTAGAATTCGTAGAATGCGATTGAAGTATGTATAAGGACTTGTATTTATTAATAAACATGTGCAGATATATATATATAGTTAGTTATATATATCGCCTCCTTTATTACAGTTCTATGGGGAACATCACATGTCGTACTCTATCAAAAATTTATATTTTCTATTTAATGATAATGAAAAAAAAATTCTAAAAACAGAATTCCGAACATTTCCTATAAACATCTTATATATATATAAGATATTAGATTTAGATAATAGTAATCGTTTATGTTCTGGGGTTTACATATACTCATAATCGCTATTAAAATTGTCATTAATAAGGATTTTTTTATGGTTATGGAAACGAATCAATACGGATGGATTAGTAATGATTAGTTATCTATCAATTTTTATTTATTTAGGTAAGGTATCCATTTTTGGATTGTTTTCTTATATCATTAGGGAAACCGAATTTGCAATTTCAATCCAAGAATCATTTATGAATTCACAGTCAATAGTTAAAGTTAACGGTTCCCATTTGTCCTGATTTTTTGCTTTTGTGAATGAAAATCCACATTTTTTTTTCAATAGAAAAAGCAAAGTTTTGCGGTTTTTCGTTTTAGATATTGTGTGTTGTAAGATACTATCTATCTAAGAGATAGAGCCAATCCAATATTTTGTATCGTTTTGGCGGCATGGCCGAGCGGTAAGGCGGGGGACTGCAAATCCCTTTTTCCCCAGTTCAAATCCGGGTGTCGCCTCAGCAACAAACAAAAGAATCAAAATACCCTCTTCTGTTTTGCTGATATAACTTTATCATTTTTTTTAGAAGAAAAGCATCTTTAGATTTGCTTGATTCTAAGCATCGTTGGGGTTCTCTAAAATGTTATAAATCCTTGCGTATAGGTTTCGTTTCCAGAATTTAGTAGAGTAATGAAAAATAATCGTTAAATCTTGAGATGATAGCCCTTCGACTACTAATGTAGTGTCTACTCATTGGGTCTTGAATTAGGGAATATAATTTCATTTTTCCTTACGGAAAGGAGGAAGATACTTGATATACGGACTCATGAAAGTATCTGAGTACTCGAGCATTCAATCAATATTATATTGAATGAATAATTGGCTTTTTTTTTTATTTTAATCTTAAAAAAAGAACTTATTTCTTTTCGATAAGCTCTAACCACGCATGTAATAGGCCATCCCATCTTCCGATTGTCTCTATGAAACAATCGGGGGGACAGTAAAGATTAGATCAAATGAGAAAGGAATAATAGTAGGGTTATGTGATAGATACTATCTTGATTCTCTATTTTGAGACTTTTTACTTAATGTAATGAAATGCAGGACAACAAAAGAAAGACTAGGTCTTATTATTCCTACATGTTACTAACATTCTTTTGATACTTCCAAGAGTTTTTCTGCCTCTTTTATTTATTTGTACTGAATTTTTTCGATTATACTAGAAATCATATAATAACTTGGGATAATTCGATTTTTTGTATTGTTTCATCAATGGTGTTGTGCCCGAATCTCTTTTTGACTATGCGCTAGTGATTCCACTATTATTAGTGAATAATAATTATTAGTGAGCAATAATGGAATAATTCTTTTATATTCATAGAGATAGGGGACATAATTCACATGGATATGGTAAGTCTCGCTTGGGCTGCTTTAATGGTAGTCTTTACATTTTCTCTTTCCCTCGTAGTATGGGGAAGAAGTGGACTCTAGAAGTACTACTAATTGAAAAATAAAACTGTATTGTTTTTGGTTTATTTTATAGATCGTTCTGCAAAACTTTTTTTCTTTTATTTTGAAAAGTAAAAAAAAAAAAGAGTTCGGATTATAAGTTTTTAAGTGGATCCATACTTTCAACACGAAAGAACATAGACATAGTGGTTGTCCAATGAGATACTACGCATAATAATATACTACCTCATAATAAGATAGTACCTCGGGGTAGCCACCCACATATTACGTGCTTACCACTTCTTTTATTTATTATTATTAGTATTTTAGTTATTTTCAAAATAGGATTTTTTCTTGTTTTAGGGAACTCATTTCATATCATGCTTCAAACGTTAAATAAAAATGGGGTTTGCTAATTCTTTTCGAAATCCGAAGATAAAAAGTTCCCATGGAACCGAACTCCTGGATCATCTGTCAACTGCTCAATCAATTACTTCTTTCGAATGCTAAAAAAAAATTAGTGGCCTTTCGATTATTTGATTTCAGATTCATTCTAATCAACATGAATTATGAAGCAAAGAAATAGAATTGGGCCACTATGTATATTAGATTAATATTACATATATGTAATTGATATGATATCTATATATAAATAGAAAGATATATATTGTATATTCATCTATATTCAAATTGATCGATATTCAACCTCTATTTTTATAGAGTACAATTTTATATTTATACACTTCAATAACAATAATAGATAGTATGGTAGAAGGATTCATATATTTCTTTCTACCATACTATCGGATCTTATCGAATACTTCTCTCGTAGAATACTGATAATTCTAGTCCGCCAATTTCATTTAAGACGCGAAATTTTAATGCTTTTCATTTTTCTTATCTTCAATCATTGATAAGAACTAAAACGTCAAGGTTAATTCAAATTAATCACTTTGACTGATTGTTTTTACGTATATTATAAGTAAAAAGGCGGTCGGAACTAGAATGAACAGTGCAGTAGCAATAAATGCGAGAATATTTACTTCCATAATATCATCGTTTCATTTTTTATTCGCAATAACTCGGGATTTAATCCCATAGAGATGATAAATGTTTCGCTTGTAAATTCAAGGGGATGCGTTGCATCTCGATGATATCGAATCGTATTAAAATATCATGAATAACAATATCGGAGCTATCAAATCGATTCATCGTCGAGAATTGAATAGTATAACATAGGAAGATCTTTTATCCATACCGAATTTAAACAAAATGGGATTCCTGATGCAATCAAGAATTTCGTTACTTTTTTTTATTTATAATTTTTTGCATTCTTTCTTTTCTATAATCTACTGCCCTCTTATTCAATGCAATCATCTGATGAAGTCTCATCAGACTACCTTTACCCTTACATTGTTTATAAACAAACTCAAGCAAAGAATAGCAGCGAAATTCAAAAAAGGAAAAGGAGGTAGGTTCGAACTAAACTCCTTCCTTTTTTTGTACTTATAAAATCTTCTTAAAAAAAAGAAATAAAAACGAAACTTAAACTTTCAAAAATTCTTAATTACCTCACTAAGAGAGATAGATGGGATCCTTGTTTGTATTAATATCCTCTTTCCTTGAATTAGTAGTGGGACGTATATATCAAAAGTTAAGTGTTAAATTTTAATAAGATAGATTATTTCAAATTCAAATTAGTAATTGAATTTACTAATTGAGGTTACAAAAAATCGGAGCCAGAACGGATATATTTTGCTTTCAGACGAAAAATTAGATCAAAGTTTACTATGTAAACTTTATTTTGTATCGTCCAAATTCCCTTTATGTATGTGCTTTCCGGAAACGTATAGTACTCTATTTCATTAGAAAAATCGGGCGTAATCAACTAGACCCAGTACGCCTTCGAATCCTGAATATGATGCTACCAATAATTGTGGTAATTCACATATGGCACATATGTCTTTCTCCCATCAATTAGTACTCGTTGAAGAAATCAAAATTCCCATATTTTTTTGTTGAAAAATGTGGAAAAAAAATAAGAGAGATCCCGTTTGGAATAAAATTCAGTTATGTTATTTGTTCTCTCTTTCACAGGAAAGGAAGAGATTAATTGATGTATTTTTTTTTTATTGGATTTGGATCCATCGGGACTGACGGGACTCGAACCCGCAGCTTCCGCCTTGACAGGGCGGTGCTCTGACCAATTGAACTACAATCCCAGGGAAATAAAGTGTACAACATATGTTGTTGATTTAATTTCCTTCAAACCTTTCTATGTAGATTTTTGATTCGAATTGTCATATTCTACCAGACAGAGACGCGAGTAATAAAGTAATAGATTGATATGCGCGGAGACATGGACTTTAGTGTGAGAAGCATGGATTAATATTTATTTTTTCGTTATTGTAAAATTGATTGATTATCAATCTGTCAATGAATAAAAAAAGAGTTTTTTTTTTTATTCTTTCATATCAAGTCAAGTATTTCTGTAGAAGGACAAATAGGTTATATCATTTTATGGTGGATACGCGATATATTGGGCCGAGCTGGATTTGAACCAGCGTAGACATATTGCCAACGAATTTACAGTCCGTCCCCATTAACCGCTCGGGCATCGACCCGGGAAGAATCAATTCCAAGCTTGTTGATAATCCATGATCAACTTCCTTTCGTAGTACCCTACCCCCAGGGGAAGTCGAATCCCCGCTGCCTCCTTGAAAGAGAGATGTCCTGGACCACTAGACGATGGGGGCATACTTGCCCGACTGCCATCATACTATGATCATAGTATGAATAGTTTTTTGAAATTGTCAATATAAAATAAATATAATGGACTAATATGATGCAATTCGACGTATTTTTCTTTCTTTCATTATTCCATCGAAATTTTTTTATTTGTGATTTCTATTTATGAATCGTTCATTCTAATCACCATTCCCCATATAATTCTATATAGAAATTATTTTATTTTAAATTGCATTTTTTTTTATTTATTTCATTTAAATAATATACATAAATTTGCAAATTGGAATATATAGTTATATTACTTATATTATAGAATATCAAATGAAAATAGTGATTAGTAGTGATTAGAGGAAACCTCTAAAATAAACAAAAATAATAAATATTAGAAAAAAAAATATTCTTTTTTTATTTTATTCTTTTTTTATTTAAATAATACGAAGGCTAGTACCCTTCGGGAATTGGTCTGCCATATGCTATAAACAGGATTAAACTCCATTTCTCATACTTTCACTCATTGATTCACTCATTGTTAAGATTAGGTTAGGTATATTTCGATCTCACACTAAGCCAAGAAATTAAAAAACGATAAATTTTGAAATCTGGGGATAGGGATCAACAAGTTATTGAAAATTTTTTTCTCGCCAAATAGAATTGCTTTATCAATGATTCGGTGAATGTATCTATGTTCAATTCGTGTGTGTACATGTATGAATCAAATTCATTTCGTTAGGATGGGGCTCATCAATTTAATTAGGGATCGGTCGTATGATGAAACAATTCATTGCATTGATCAAATCCAATATCAAAAAACTATTTTACCTATACTCATTAGATAAATCCAATTTTTCGTTACTCAATGAGCGACTATGTAGATAAGATATATTTATGTACATATCTTATTATTTATAATTTATAATAATTATATACACTCAACTCATCGTGGCTAGTGTCTGACTCAGAAATTGAATCAAATAGGCCTTTTTAACTCAGTGGTAGAGTAACGCCATGGTAAGGCGTAAGTCATCGGTTCAAATCCGATAAGGGGCTTTGGCTTTTTTCATAAAACTCCAGCCGTAGTATTCATATTTGATTGAGGGGAGAATAGACGACATATTGTTTTTTTTTTTTGTAATAAAAAAAGTACAAACCCTATCATTTTAATTTCATTTTTTTATAAAAAAGTTATCTTTAATTATACCAAGTTATTATTATAATGAATAATATAATAGTAATTATAGTTAGAAACTCAAAATTAGAAATTATATAGTGACACATTTTTTTATTATTTTGATTCTAGAATTTCTAATTCTAGAATTT
>NW_026124532.1:20000-32142 GCF_025177605.1 Cucumis melo | reverse complement strand
TATGATGGTATTAGGTTATGCAGCTCTTTTATGTGGATCATTATTTTCAGTAGCTCTTATAGTGATTACATTTCAAAAAGCTATAAGAATTTTTGGTAAAAACAATAATTTATTAAATGCGTTATTTTCCTTTGATGAGATCCAATACATCAACGAAGGGAACTATTTTGTAAGAAACACTTCCTTTTTTTCTTCGAAGAATTATTATAAGTCTCAACTGATTCAACAATTAGATCATTGGAGTTATCGTATTATTAGTCTAGGGTTTATCTTTTTAAGCATAGGTATTCTTTCAGGGGCAGTATGGGCTAATGAGACATGGGGATCGTATTGGAATTGGGACCCAAAGGAAACTTGGGCATTTATTACTTGGACGATATTTGCAATTTATTTACATACGCGAACAAATAAAAATTTTGAAGGTGTAAATTCCGCAATTGTGGCCTCTATGGGTTTTCTTATAATTTGGATATGCTATTTTGGGGTCAATCTATTAGGGATAGGGCTACATAGTTATGGTTCATTTACATTAACATCTAATTGAATTCATTCAAGAAAGGGCCTGACGAACACAAACATGGAGGGGTATAGATAAGAAAATTGTGTGTAAGACATCGAGAACCCTTTGAATCACTACATTACTTGATTCAAATGGTTCTCACAAAAGCCAAATGTATGAGGAAGTCCAATTCATTTTTTTATTTAACTTAAGAAAAAAGACTTCTTTTTTTTATTGTGCAACGAATGATTAAAAAAAATTATCTATAGTATTGCTGTTTCATTTTTTTATGAAAACTATCTAGCAAAATAATTAGATAAAATAGCTTCGACCTTGTCAACTGATAGTGAGAAAACAAAATCTGGATAAATACCAATACCTATGACAGGTATAAGGATAGAGATCGCAACAAACAACTCTCGTGGTCCCGAATCAAAAAAATAAGAATTTTTAGCATTAAAAAGCTTGTATCCATAGAACATCTGGCGTAACATAGATAATAAATAAATGGGAGTTAATATAATTCCAATTGCCATTACCAAAGTAATTACTATTTTTGCCATTAAAAGATATTTTTGGCTAGTAATTATTCCAAAAAAGACTATTAATTCTGCAACAAAACCGCTCATACCAGGCAATGCAAGGGAAGCCATCGATAAGATACTGAAAGTCATAAATATTTTTGGAATTGGGATAGCCAGTCCTCCCATTTCATCGAGATAAACCAGACGTATTCTATCATAACTTGTTCCTGCCAAGAAAAAAAGTGCAGCGCCAATAAATCCATGAGAGATTATTTGTAAAATAGCTCCATTCAGTCCCGTATCGCTTATAGAACCAATTCCTATAATTATGAAACCCATATGAGAGACGGAGGAATAAGCTATTCTTTTTTTTAAATTGCGTTGACCCGAAGATGTTGAAGCTGCATAGATTATTTGAATTATGCCTAATATGATCAACCAGGGTGAAAAGATAGAATGGGCGTGGGGTAATAATTCCATATTGATCCGAACCAATCCATATGCTCCCATTTTTAATAAGATTCCGGCTAGAAGCATACAAGTACTGTAATGTGCCTCTCCGTGGGTATCTGGTAACCATGTATGTAAGGGTATAATCGGTGATTTGACAGCAAAAGCAATAAGAAATCCGATATAGAATAGTATTTCTAGTGCTATAGGATACGATTGATTAGCTGATGTTTCAAAATTTAAAGTTGGTTCATTAGAACCATATAAACCGATACCCAGAACTCCCATTAACAAAAAAATGGAACCTCCCGCAGTGTACAAAATAAACTTTGTAGCTGAATACAACCGTTTCTTTCCGCCCCACATCGATAGAAGTAGATAAACGGGAATTAATTCTAACTCCCACATGATAAAAAAGAGTAAGAGGTCTCGAGCAGAAAATGATCCTATTTGACCACTATACATTGCTAACATTAGAAAATGGAATAATCGGGAATCTCGAGTAACTGGCCAAGCCGCTAAAGTAGCTAAAGTGGTGATAAACCCCGTCAGTAAAATGGGTCCTATGGAAAGTCCATCGATTCCCAATCTCCAGTAAAAATCCAAAAAAGGGATCCATTTATAATCCTCCATCAATTGGATTAATGGATCGTCTAATTCGAAATGATAACAAAACGCATAGGTTGTTAGAAGCAGCTCGAGTACACAGATACATATAGTATACCATCTCATTACTTTATTTCCTCTATGAGGGAAAAAGAAAAGTAATAAACCCGCAAATATTGGAAAAACTACAACTGTTGTTAACCAAGGAAAATAATTCGTAGTAAAAACAAGATACACTTGGACTAAAAAAACCCATGTTCGAAAATAAAATAAAAAAAAATATATATATGTATATTTATTTTCGAGCACGAGTTTTTGTCGGTAAAAAAGAAATCAAATGTATTCAAGGGGGCTTTTAGAGAACGTATCAATAAGCTAGACCCATGCTTCGAGTTGTTTCATGCCATAAATAAACGCGAACACTCAAAAAATCTGTCGGACAGGCAGATTCACATCTCTTACAACCAACACAGTCTTCCGTTCGTGGAGCCGAAGCTATTTGCTTAGCTTTACATCCGCCCCAAGGTATCATTTCTAATACATCTGTGGGGCAAGCTCGGACACATTGAGTACACCCTATACATGTATCATAAATCTTTACTGAATGTGACATTGGATCTATAATTTTTTTTTAAGACTATAAATTTTCGATCGAGTAAATTTGTAAATGAATTATATATTTAGATACCAGATGAGTCAATAATTTATCAGAATTTTGATAATCAATCTACTTTCAGATTAACTCATGCGATAGGGCCAAGATACTTTGATTTTTTACGTTTTCGCAAACATTATCATGGATTACGTATGATACATATAATTTTACTTGATGAATATCATAATTTATCTCATAAATAAATATTACTTATTCAACAAATTCGATTGATTGATACGAGTGGATTTTCTGTTACGATAAATTGACGAAAGAATAGCTGGGCCAATAGCTGCTTCAGCGGCTGCAATAGCTATAACAAAAATTGAGAAAATATTCCCTTTTAATTGGCGACTATCAAAAAAATCAGAAAATGTTACGAAATTCATATTAACTGCATTCAGTATAAGCTCAAGACACATAAGGGCCCTAACCATATTTCGGCTTGTGATCAATCCATAGATACCGATAGAAAATAAATAGGCACTTATAATAAGTACATGTTCGAGCATGATTGACCAACTCCTTATCAATTCCGATTCATTTCAATATGAACAAAAATGTAATAGATTCAATTCAATTGACAAAAAAAAAAGTACAGAACAAGAGAATATATTCGTAATCGATCGAATAAAAGAATTTTGAGTTTAGACCAAAAAATCTTCAAATAGAATTGAAGGGGAATGTGTGTGATAACATACAACAAAGTTTAAATTATGCTATTTCTAACTAAAGATTTATTACTGGCGAGCCACGGAAATTGCGCCGATCAAAGCAGCTAAAAGAATGATCGAAATGAGTTCAAATGGAAGAAAAAAATATGTTGATAAATAAATTCCAATTTGTTGACTATTACTTATTAAATCTTGCTCTAGAATCTGATTTGATCTTGTAGTCCAAATAATCCCATACCATGACGTATCTACAATAGTAGTCATTAGTGAAACAAAAATACTTGTACAAACCAGAAAAGTAACTCCATTCCCAACGGTCCAAAGATTAAAATCTTTGGAATATTCTGAACCCTTCATGAACATCACAGCAAATATGATTAAAACATTTATAGCTCCCACGTAAATAAGGAGTTGCGCAGCAGCTACAAACTGGGCGTTTGCTAGAATATAGAATAAGGATATAGAAACAAGAACCAGTCCCAACGAAAAAGCAGAATAAATGGAGTTGTTAAATAATAGTACTCCCATACTTCCTAATATAAGACCTGATCCCAACAAGACTACAAGAAAATCATGTATCGGTCCAGGCAAATCCATTATATGTAGTAAAAAAAGAGATAAATAAATCTAAATGTTTTTCATGACCTTATTGATCTGACCAGGAAAAAAAATGTATAATCAATTCCTAATTAAATATTAAGGGGTGTGAATTAATGTAGGTACAGTTATTCTATTAATCTTAGTCTTGATCTGAAAGAGTAAAGTAGATTGAAACTATATATTTCGAAATATATAGTTTCAATCTAAATTAAGCTACAATTCTCATGAATCAATAGTTTGGATTTGTAGGTAGTGACCAAACAAACAAAACGAAAGAAACCTCATGTCTTTAGATCAAAACAGAACCTTAGTAATTGTAAATTACTCTTTAATCAACAGATTGACTTATTTTAGACTTCAATTTGAGGCGAATTCGAATTCAAAATTGTTCTAATTGTATAATCATCAACTACTGACATTGGTAAACGACCCAAAGAAATTTGATTATAATTCAATTCGTGACGATCATAAGTAGAAAGTTCATATTCTTCAGTCATTGATAAACAATTTGTTGGACAATATTCAACGCAGTTACCACAAAATATACAGATCCCGAAATCAATACTGTAATTAAGCAATCGTTTCTTTCGAATATCCGTTTCCAATTTCCAATCAACAACGGGGAGATCTATAGGACATACACGAACACATACTTCACAAGCAATGCATTTATCGAATTCAAAATGGATTCGACCACGGAAACGCTCCGATGCTATTAATTTTTCGTAAGGATATTGAATAGTTACAGGCAAACGATTTGCATGGGATAAAGTAATCATGAAACCCTGACCAATGTACCTTGCAGCTCGTACTGTTTGTTGACCATAATTCATGAACCCAGTTACCATAGGGAACATATTATAATATCTCTAAAGAATTTTATGTTTGTTTCTTTCTCTTGTTTGAGCAAGTCGTGAATATAGAATATGGTATTCCTTTACAATGAAAAGAGTTGAAAAGATGTTGTTAATAATAGATTACCGAGAGATATAGGTAAAAGAAATTTCCATCCAAGATTTAATAGTTGATCTATTCTTAGTCGGGGTAAAGTCCATCTTGTTGCTATAGAAATGAACAAGAACAAATAAGTTTTCGCTAATGTAATAAAGATACTAATTGTCATTCCAAAGACTTCATACACTTTATTTATTTCAAATAGTTCATAACCTAATATGTATGGAATAGAGATATCCCAACCACCCAAGTAAAGAACAGTTACAAATAACGAAGAAACTAATAGATTTAGATAGGAAGCAACATAAAATAAACCAAATTTTATACCTGAATACTCAGTTTGATAACCCGCTACTAATTCTTCTTCTGCTTCTGGTAAATCAAAAGGTAATCTCTCGCATTCTGCTAAGGAAGAAATTAGAAAAATAACAAACCCTATAGGTTGACGCCACAAATTCCAACCCCAAAAACCATATTTTGATTGAGCCTCAACTATATCAACGGTACTAGAACTGTTAGATAATTATAGTCGGTAATAACATCACTGTTCTCATCGCTATTACAGAACCGTACATGAGATTTTCACCTCATACGGCTCCTTGAGGGCCTTAAATAAATCTAAGGAGCGTATCGGGATTATTTATCTTGTCTTGCTATGTTTTTTTTGTAGAATACTATAAGATAAAAATATACTATAAGATAAAAATCTATCGTGTGTCCCCAAATTAACCCAATAGAATTCTGTCTGTTATAATAATAAAGAAAAAGGTTACTTCTGAATTGATCTCATCCTTTAAAAAAAATTCTTTGTTGAGTAATAACTTAATTCTTTACTAAAATACTATTTATTATAAATATCAATAACCCATTGTTTTCAATTACGAAAAAAAAATTGGCTATTCCATTAGTTCATGAATTCGGACATGAATTCTATCTCTATGAATAGGGAGATAGGAAAGAAATGCATATAGTAATGGAGATAAGAAACAATAAAAAATATCTCTTTTTTTTTTTTTTTGTAATTGGATTCTTTCCATTTTTTTTCGTTCCTATTCTTCTTTCTGAGAAAAAGGGTACTTACTCAATAAGGGATTATTTCGTTTCCGATAGTCATTTATTTAATGGGTGGATAGGCGTATACTCTGGATCGGAATCGTGGGGAGTACTGCCTGATCATTTCTACAAACTTAAAGCCCCAATTCGTATTCTTTTTATATTATGCATTTTGCAAAAATGTCCTTCTCTCTCTTTTGGTTTTGGATAATTTTGAAAATCTCCATTACTAATCCTTTGTATATCTTGGTGTTTCTAACCATCCACTCATTTTTGCTCAATCGGCTGTGTTATGGTAATACACATATGGTAGTACATAAAAATAATAGTGAAAACTCAATCCGGTTGATCTTTTGAGTCCGCTTCAAGACAGGATAACTAGTGACCCAATCTTGGGGCTCTCTTGCGCCTATATTTTTTTCTGCTTAACTCTTATACATAGAAAATGAGACTTAATATTTTGACTGCTAATTTTTATTTATATAAGCTGTTTTCTTTCACTCATATAACTATCTGATTTAGTTCATTAATCCGAATAATAAATATAAAAATGAGGATATCTATTCAATGCATTTCAACCCTTTTCTCGAAAAAAAGTGGGAGAAGTTTATGTCTCAACGAATCACACGTAGAGATATTGATAATACACATAGAGTTAATGGTATTTCATAACTAATTGATTGAGCAGCAGCTCGTAGACCACCTAAGAAGGAATATTTATTATTGGATCCATATCCTGACATAAGAAGTCCGATGGGAGCAACACTTGAAATGGCAATCCATAAAAAAACACCGATAGGTAGATCGGCTAAAACAAGGCGATAACCAAAAGGAATTACTGAATAGCTTAGTAAAATTGATATGACTGCTATCGATGGTCCCATACTGAATAAGCGAGTATCACCTCTAGATGGAAGCAGATTTTCTTTAAAAAGTAGTTTTGTACCATCTGCTAAAGCTTGAAGAACTCCCAAAGGACCAGCATATTCAGGTCCAATCCGTTGTTGTATTCCTGCGGATATTTCTCTTTCTAACCATACAATTACTAGTACGCCTATTGTGATTCCCAATACAGTAGTCAAAATAGGGACAAGTACCCATAGAATTCCATAGAATTCTTTTAAGAATTCCAATCTCGAAAAAGAATTGATATCTTGGACTTGTGATGTATCAATTATCATTTTAACGATCAACTTCTCCCATAATGATATCTATGCTACCTAGTATTGTCATAATATCAGCCAATTTCATTCTTTTAACTAACTGAGGAAGAATTTGCAAATTGATAAAACCCGGCGGGCGAATTTTCCACCTCCAAGGAAAACCACCCTGATCCCCTATCAAAAAAATGCCCAATTCTCCTTTGGGGGCTTCGACTCTCACATAAAGTTCTTGTTTCGCCAATTCAAAAGTTGGCGAAGGTTTTTTACTAATGAATCGATAGTCAAAGTCATTCCATTCCGGAGACCTTGCTCGATCAAAAGATCGTATTTCTAAATTTTCATAAGGTCCCCCTGGAATTCCTTCCAAAGCTTGTTGAATAATTTTTACGGATTCCGTCATCTCAGCAAGTCTGACTAAATAACGAGCTAATGAATCGCCTTCTTTTTGCCACTGAACTTCCCAATCAAATTCGTCATAACACTCATAACGATCAACTTTACGAAGATCCCATGGTATTCCGGAAGCTCGTAGCATTGGTCCTGATAACCCCCAATTTATGACCTCTTCTCCAGAAATAATACCTACTCCCTCAACTCGTTCTAAAAAAATAGGATTTTGTGTAATAAGTTTTTGATATTCAGCAACCGCTGTCAAAAAATAATCGCAGAAATCCAAACATTTATCTATCCATCCATGAGGTAGATCAGCCGCGACTCCCCCGATACGAAAAAAATTATGCATCATTCTCATACCGGTGGCTGCTTCGAATAGATCATATACTAATTCTCGTTCTCTGAAAATATAGAAGAAGGGAGTCTGTGCGCCAATATCCGCCATAAAAGGGCCAAGCCATAACAGATGAGAAGCTATACGACTCAACTCCAACATAATTACTCTGATATAGCTAGCTCTTTTGGGGACTTGAATATTTCCCAACTGTTCTGGACCATTTACGGTTATTGCTTCTGTAAACATAGTAGCTAAATAATCCCAACGTGTTACATAAGGTAGATATTGTATAATTGTTCGGTTTTCTGCAATTTTTTCCATCCCTCTGTGTAAATAACCCAATATTGGTTCACAGTCAATAACATCTTCACCATCCAAAGTAAGGATGAGTCGAAGAACACCGTGCATTGAGGGGTGGTGAGGTCCCATATTGACTATCATGAGGTCTTTTCTTGTAGCCGGTCCATTCATAAGTTTTTCCTCGATTCATCTTTCCATGAATTGCTGAAAATTAAAATAAGTTCATAAAAATGCAAGATCTAATAAATCAAATAATTAAAAATTACTTTTTAAATTACTGAGTTTTTGACTCCCGAATATCCAATTGATTAATTAATTCTTTATAACGCATTTTATTTTTCTTTGATAAATAAGAAAGTAATCGTTGGCGTTTTCCGAGAATTTTACGTAGACCTCTTTGAGATAAATAGTCTTTTTTGTGCAATTCCAAATGTGAAGTAAGTCTTCGTATCTTATTGGTGAAACTGACTACTTGAAATTCAACAGATCCTCCATTTTCTTTTTTTTCTTCTTGCGAAATAACTGAGCTGAATGAATTTTTTACCATAAAATTAAATCTCCTTAGCCTTCTTTTTTTTTATAAATTATTATTGATCAGTAATAATAATGTTACTCGTTTTAATTTGATATACACAATAATCTTACTTTGATTAAGAATTTCTATTCTTTTTTTTTTTAATAAAATCTAGCAATCCCTTTTTTGAAAATTTCAGATAGGTATACAAAAGTCTGGTATATTTTTGCATGCACAAAAATATATTTAGACTGCAATTTTCAATTTAAAATGAAATAAGAATATTTTCTTGATTCATTTCTAAATCTAATAGATACGTCATTAAATTCAATTAATATCATCTATCAGAATCTAAGAGAGTGCCATATGTGTATTTCTTTGTCTTCATATACCATATAAGGTACGGGCAATATAGGAAAAATGTAGCATTAACTAATTTGCAATTGTGGATACATATGGATCCTTAGCATACTAAAACGACTGCTATTATTGGTATCAAACCAATACCGATTCATACAAGCTAAATCTTCTAATCGATAATTGGGCCAAAGAAAGAACTTTAATTTTTTTAGTTGATTTTGATATCTATCAAGATGTTTGCTTGTTTTATCTAAAACTTGATCATCTGTTTTCACCTTATTTCCATTGTAAAATGCTGTATTTCTCTGGATATCATTTTTATTCCCAGAATTGAAACAAATTAGAATTCTAAACTCTCTACGACCTCTAGGGGATAAGATATTTTCCGGAACAAGCAAATCATAATAATTGCTGGTTCTATTTTCAGTCATTTTTTGAGGTATTGCAATGGATTCAGCAAAACTCCTCTTATAAGGATAGCCTTTTTCTTGATATTTTTGATTAAATTGGTACTTATTCTTATGAACTAATGAAATACCTATGGTTTGAGACATAATAAATTTTCCATCATTTTTTACAGACAGACGAATGGGTTCTATAATAAGTATTCCAGTTCTAATTAATTCTGAAAGAATCAAGCCCTTCGAAGATAGCAGAATATCCAGACTCAGGTTGCCATTTTGAATAGAGGATATATAAATTTGTTTGGGATCTAGCAGTCTAACCAGGAGACAACATATTTTGATGTTATTGAAAATTTTTTTATTTACGTATGCCGAACCATCCCATCTGCATTGAACACGAAAATATTTTTTTAGTAACAACTCAAACTCCTTGCTCATCTTTTTCGCGTATTGGTTTTGATTTATACGTTTTCTCCTATCTGCTACCGCAGAATCTTCTTGAAGATTTTTTTTGTGGTTTGAGTGAACTGAGTCAAGATCCTCTTTGGCCACAGATTCCTTTTCTGCTTTATTTCCATTTTCTAATTCAAAAGTTTTTTCCTTCGCTGATAGAAAAAGAGATCCTTTTTTCTTTTCAATGAGTTTTTTTTTTTTACTAAAAATTTCATTTCCATTCAATTTTTTTTCATTTCCATTCAAATTAAAAAGAAGTGATTTGATTGGTATCAGCCATGGATTAATCTTATATGCATTATAAAGTATCAAAAATTCTGGAAAGACCCACCCACGTTTCAAATTCGATCTGGAACCACTTAGTATTTCTTCATTCATTCTCATCCAATCAAAAAAAGTTTGTTTTTTTTTGTTGGATCGGTTGCTTTTTTTATCTTGATTAATTGTCAGATAAAACAAATGTTTCTTATTTATTTTTTTAATTAGTTGAAAATGATTAACCCCAGTTTTAGTATTTTTTTTACTGTTCGTGTCAGCCTCAATATGGATCCAGGATCGAATATCGACCTTATTTTTAATAGAAAAATGCAGCATTCTCCAATCAAAATATTTTCTATCCATAGTTTTTTCCAGATCTATAATATCATCTTCTCGTAGATAATTATTGATAAGGATATCAGTCAGTATATCAATAAATTTACATTTATCCGTGTTGTACTTATAAGAACTTTCTTGATTATTTTTTACTTCTACTGGTAATTCAACAATATATGAATCTTTATTATCTTCATAATTAATAGATTTATATGATAAACAATCATATATATATTTTTTTATTTTCTTATCTTTTTTATTCGGTAATGAGTCGTCTATTTCAAAATGATTTTGTTTTTTGTAAGCAATTAATCGGTTTTTTTCATCTGAAAAACATTGGTTAAAATCTTTATTTTTACGATCTTGCTTAACTCTATTTCGCCATTTTTGGGGGAGTAATTTTGACCATCTAATCGGATATAAATCCAAGTTATAATGACCCCTTAACCAGTTTTTCCATTGATTTCTCATTCCAGAATTTTCAAGATTATTTTGTTTTAGGTCGGAATGTAATATTTCGTGTGCTCCAACAACTTCAACAAAATAATCCTCTATTTCATTCTTAAGAAAACGAGATGTTCCGTGATATTGAAAGACAGGTCTTAACTTAGATAAATTAATAATTTGTGTTTGTGATAATTTGTAAAATAAATATGCTTGCGACAAGTATGATAAGTCCAAAAAGATCTTTCCATTCTTATTAGTAATATTGGAAAGTGACTTTTTGATAGTTGAAATAAAGTCAATTATACTTTGATTTGTTTTATCAATTCTTTCTTGATTTGATTCATTATTGAAAATGGATTTAGTAAATTTTTTTTTTATTGATTCAATAAAAAGTTGGCCATTCCTCGGCATATTAATCATACGTTGAAAACATATACATAGATATTTTTCAACAAAAAAATTTAGAAAATGATGCGATTTACGAATTAATCGTACATTTCTTTTTTTTAATATCTTTAAAATATTTTTCTGAGATTCAAATATTTTATCATCATAACTTATTTTGTTAGGACTAATTTCTGTATTTAGCAACTCTTGTTTCGTGTCTTTTCTAATTTTTTCAATTTTTTTTAGTATGGTGTTTGTTCTATCAGTCAAATCTTTCATTTTTTTTTCTCTCAATGAAAAATTTGTCCAATCCATAGAACTAATTACAATGGACGAGTCTTGGATCATTCGATTACTTATTATCGAATTTTTTTCGTTTTTAGCTTGATTCAACTTGTATATTTCTTTCAATTGAAATAATGGAATTGGGGTTCTTTGTAAAAGTGCTTTTATTCCTTCTTTTATCTTTATAAATAAAATGTTTTCGGTGACCTCTTTTTTTTTTTCTTTTGAAAAATTTATAATTTCTTTGAAAATTTTTATAAACAACTTTGTTCTTAAAAGTCTTCCAATACACATCTTTGTCCAGTTTTTTAAATTTTTTGCTCTTTCGGTTATTAACTCGGGTTCAAAAAACGAAAGGTTTCTTGTGCCAGTACCAAAAGGAAGGTCAGTTTCCATTCCCAAAATTGTTAAAAAAGAAAAATCCCTTTTCTTTTTTATTGAATCAGGGGATTCTAACCTAGATTTGGGCCACGGTTTCAGACGAAAAGGAAAT
>NW_026124531.1:32500-35000 GCF_025177605.1 Cucumis melo | reverse complement strand
ACATTTTGTGCAACAGCCCTTCCTATCTGATAGAAAAGGATCGCATGATCCTGAAACGATCTTACCTGGGATAGCAAATCCCAAGTTTGTCTATGAAGAGCAGATTGAATTATATTAGTGTCTATAATTGATTTCTTCTGCGTAATACTAATCGATAGGGCCTCATTGGTAAGTGCTACAAGATCTCGTACATTGGAACCCATGGTTATGGAACCGAATCCATTAGTATGGAACATTTTCTTTTCCAAGCGAAATCCCCTAGTATATGAAAGAGTGAAAAAGTGCTTTCGTTGTTGTGGAATAAGAAGCCTTCGTATTTTAATGCATGTATTCAATTTATTCGGAGCTATTAGAGCGGGATCCACTTTTTGGGGAATATGGGTCGAAGCAATAACAAGAATATTTGTAGTGGAACATCTTTCAAAATCCCTGGAGAGATAGTTCACTAATAGACCAAGGGATAAGTAATTCGACTCAGTCACATACAGATTATGAATGTTTGGAATCCATATTATGCAAGGAGACATTGCTTTTGCTAATTCGAATTGAAGGGTGATATAAAATCGGTCTATTTCCAGCATCATATCCTTAGTTAGCGCATTCATCATAGTTAGAAGCTCCAGCTCCGTATCAAGGTCACGGTCGATATCGTCACTATCATCAATATCGCCACTATCATCAATATCGTCACTATCATCAATATCGTCACTATCATCAATAAGAAAACCCTTAGGCTTCTTATCCAGCAACTTGTTCAGAAATACTGTAACGAAAGGAAGATAGGAGTTTGTCGCTAGGTATTTGACCAAATAGGATCGTCCAGTTCCTATAGAACCTATCACTAAAATACCCCTAGAGGGGGGGGAGGGCTAATAAGCGGAGCGAAAAGGGTTTTCCATGAGATGGGAAATGAAAACTATTAGCCCCACACGAGGTTTGTGAATAAGTGATTGTCTGATAATGAGCAAGGAATGTCCGTCTTTCTGCTAAACAGGATGTATTGAACTCATAATTCATTAGATACTTTTTATGAATGTCAACTAAGTATCGTAAGTAAATTACTCCCGGTTGTTCAATCATTTGATAACCAGAGTCATTCTTTGATAAATGATCACTATGAGTCAGACTCAATAGAATTTGATCAATCCTTTTTTCTGTCGTTAAGGTGGAGAACTGAATCAAGAATTCTCTTTCTTTATCATCAATCGAATCACTGTTCGAGACCCAGGATTGGATTTTCTCATCAATCCAATCACCGTTCACATTTTTTCTTATCAATGAATATATCTCTTTACTTGTATGACTTAGATGTCTCGTATTTCTCGAAAAAGCGATTCGATTGATGGGATTTGGTATGATACTTATGAGATCGATGAGATTGATATTCCAATCTTTCTTCTTCGAACGTATTGATTTGACCCCATAAGCGGGACCGCCACCCCATAGCATGTTGCCACCAGAAGCAGAACCCCATATTTCTTCTAGAGAATCTCCTAATTGTTCCAGAGCAACTAGAAAGAGATTCTTTAACCAGAAAGAATTCCTGGGATACCTATCCAGAAGTTTTCGCAACTCAATCATGTATGATGGAATCATCAAAGATTTGACCTTTTCGAACTCTGTCTGTAACTCACTATAGGCTCGAGAAACAAAGAGAAGATGTGTACGAACGAGATATACAGCAATAAGAAGAAGGAAAAGGATTGAATAGAGGAACTCCCGAACATTTGGCCATCTCAGATGTGTCGATATCGATGGTGACTCATTATTTCGATGAATCATTTCTTCGGACAGAAGAAGATTAGGTAAACACTTACTCGAAATCTCACTTATCAGATTCCATTGTAGAAGACACAATTTTCTCTGAAGAATTCGCCATGATATTATGCATGGATCATATATATATCATGAAAAATGTATACAAATTTTTGGATGCTACTTAGTATCGGCAATAGGTCTGAAAAAGTATCTAAAAATAGCAAATTTAGATATTTGTACCCTGTCGAAGTAAGGAACCATGGCATATATGTTTGGAATAGATTCCATTTTGAGAGAGTTGAAAAAGCACTATCTCGTTGAAAGGTTCTATACATCTGCCCTTTCTCAAGGCATTTCTTTAGACAAAGACTCCGTTTTTTCCTCTTTTCGGATGGTAAATATTTCTCAGAACATGGAGTGTGAATCAAACCCATGTTTGAATTGAAATTGAGATACTGATGCAAGTTCTTCCCCTCTGAATCAGATAGATTCATATCTGAAAGAGGTTGACAATAAGTTCTTTCAAAATTGACTATTTGTCCCTCTGTTAGAGGTGTTCCAGAAATGTCTGCGATCGAGTAAATAGCTCGACGAACGAATGGATCGGATCGAATTGGAAAATGGAAAGATTTGTACAAGTTATACCTTTCGTCACCACTTTGTGGAAAATCGTTAGGTATGAATATGTTAGATACCTGTGACTCGATTGGTGAAATAGTATCTCTCTCCAAAAAAGCATGTT